>NC_140166.1:41356991-41509491 GCF_963971535.1 Notolepis coatsorum | reverse complement strand
CGACTCTGGAATCAACTCCCATTACACATCAAAGAAGCCCCATCCATAGAAACATTTAAGTCCCACCTCAAAACTCCTGACCCCCCCAACCCCTGCATCACTTACATTTTCACATCTGTACACACCTATATTTTAGTATTATTATTTATTAAAAAAATGTCTCTCTGTCTTGTCTCTAGTCTAAGCTGTCTCCCTCTCTCTGTATTATCCCCACCATGTCGTCATTGTGAAAGTCCATGTACTGCGTTTGTCCGTATGCTATAATGCCATGTATGTAAAGCGCTTTGAGATGCCTAATGTAAGGCGCTATATAAAATAAATGTATTATTATTATTACCTTGGAGAAGTAGCCGACCAGGTGGCAGCCCTTGGTGTCGTTCTGCGTCAGCACGTAGAAGAGGAAGGGCTCCACGTCGTAGTACAGAGTCTTGTGGTCCAGGAACAGCTTGGCCAGCAGGCACAGGTTCTGACAGTAGATTGTGCTCACGTTGCCATCCACCTGAGAGGGAACACACACAGGACATGAGTATAGACTATAACGGCGGTTCTCAAACTACGGGTCGTGACTCGTGACCCAAAGTGGGGTCATGGGTAGGTGACAGTGGCAAAAAGAAAATAGAGTTAAAAAAAAAATTAAGTGTTGGCTAAATAGGCCTCGTTTTATAAATGTGTATTGATAACATAGTGCTGTAATAAAACGTTCTAATAAATATGCATGATCAAGTTCAACAACGTGTGCTTTTATTTTGATATTCCTTAATTCCACGTTGGAATTACGTGATACATTAAGTGTGGGGTTGATAAAAAAATCCTAAATAAAATGGGGTCGTGGTATAAAAAAGTTTGCGAACCCCTGGACTATAAGATTGACAATTGACCCATCTCAAGCCCGGCCCTCTTTTCTTGACCTAAACAAAACTAAAATTATGATATTCCAAAAAAGGCCCAGCCTACAACAACAAAAACACAAATTCCTCCTAGACACAATTTCCCTAGAACACACAAAAAACTACACCCATCTCAGCCTAAACATCAGTGCTACAGGGAACTTCAACCAAGCAAGAAGGGCTTTTTATGCCATAAAAAGGAACATCAAGTTAGACATTCCAATCAAAATCTGGCTCAAAATATTAGACTCAGTCATAGAACCGATTTCCCTATGTGAAGTCTGGGGCCCACTTGCAAACCAATAATTCACCAAATGGGACAAACACCCAATTGAGACTCTGCATGCAGAATTTAGCAAATCCATCCTTCGCACCCAACGGAAAACACCAAATAATGCATGCAGAGCAGAACTAGGAAGATACCCACTAATCATCAAAATTCAAAAAAGAGCATTCAAATTCCACAATCACCTAAAAGAAAGTGACCCAGACACACTCCACAACATAGCCCTCACCCACAGAGAGACCCTCGATTAGGCCTGTTACGATAACACATTTTGCTGGGCGATTAATTGTCCCAGAAAATATTGCGATAAGCGATATTATTGCGGTTTTGAGAGATTTTTTTTTTTTTGGGAAATGTATTTCCCAAAAGTGTTCAATTAACCTTTTTTTTTTTTTTTGTATTTTATTTTTTTTATTATTTTTTAAACAAACATATAAACAAACATGACAACACACGATAAGATATACAAGCATTAATTGTCAGGGCACATCCAATGAGATCACATTTTAGTTAGTTGTCTTATATAAGATATACCCCTAATACCTGTTATCTAAAAAACCTACACACATATGCTCAGCTCGAACCCCCCCCTCCCGGACCCCACCTTGAGAAGTACCTCCACTATCCCTCGCACCTAACCAGACACTACCATTATAAGCTAGCTTTTATTCTCTCCACCACTTCTAACCACATTGACATTTTGGATTCATTGAGACCCAGAATTCTTGCTGTAGATATTTCATGGTAAATTACATCGAGATATGTAAGAAACCAAACTTTACGGCACATTTTTTCCGGTTGAAACCAGCGTGATGCGATCAACTTCTTGGCTACTGTGATACCCGATAAAACCAATCTCTTTAGCTGTGGATTCACTGCAAACTCAAAAACATCATTCAATAGTAATACCGAGGGGTGTACAGGTATATTCCAAGATACGAGTTTTGATATTTGTTGGGTCACATCTTTCCAGAATGCCTTAACTGGTGAGCAGTCCCAACATGTGCATAAATGTCCCTTCGTCCCCATTTGTACATTGGGTGCATTTGGAATCTTGTTTAAGCCCCATTCGGCACAGTCTTATAGGAGTCAAGTATGTCCTGTGAATATAGTTAAGATTGATTTGTTGATGATCCGGGTTCCTTGATGTAAGTCGGACATTTGCCCAGGCTCCTTGCCAATCAAAGTCATTTTCCAGGTCTGGTATATCCCTCCTCCAGACAGAGTCTAGTTGGAGGGTTTCATACGAGGACGTTAGTAATTGATGATAAAATTCTGAAACAAAACCTCTCGATGTCTCTCTTGCGTAGAAGAATTTGTGGTATCTGTGGTGTTCAATTGGTCTGTCTAATGGAACACCGTGAGACTTCAAACATAGCTCTAACTGTTTGTGAAAAAGCCATGTGGACTTGGTGAGATAAAATTTTTTGCGTATTTCTTTATCACTACAAAAACCCTGTTTGTTAAAAACATCCCCTAATGAGTGTATGCCTTGCTCTTCCCATATAGGGAATAGGTCGTTTTCCAATTAAGAGTGCATTGTTATTGAATAAGGGAGTATGATTGTGCCATTTTTGTGGGTTAGGATTTTTTTGTTGTGATTCACGCCATATCCGGATCGCATGAGTAATTATGGGGCCAAATTTTCATTCACAGTGCTTGATTGGTAGTTTAGTGTATGCTATGTCCTTCAGTCTATGTGGGGCTACTATGTTTTCTTCTATTTTTTTTTCTATTCACCAAATGGGACAAACACCCAATTGAGACTCTGCATGCAGAATTTAGCAAATCCATCCTTCGCACCCAACGGAAAACACCAAATAATGCATGCAGAGCAGAACTAGGAAGATACCCACTAATCATCAAAATTCAAAAAAGAGCATTCAAATTCCACAATCACCTAAAAGAAAGTGACCCAGACACACTCCACAACATAGCCCTCACCCACAGAGAGACCCTCGATTAGGCCTGTCACGATAACACATTTTGCTGGGCGATTAATTGTCCCAGAAAATATTGCGATAAGCGATATTATTGCGGTTTTGAGAGATTTTTTTTTTTTGGGAAATGTATTTCCCAAAAGTTTTCAATTAACCTTTTTATTTTTTTGACTAATATAATAATAGCATAATAATGCAAGGAAACCGTTTCAGAGTGCAATAAACCTTTATTTAACATTGGAAGACATTTTAAATATCCTAAATAAAGAAATGCTCAGTTTGATCGTTTATTATAAAACAAACTGAAACTGGAAACAAGCCCTCCGTCTGGCTTTTTGTGTCATCCTTTTAACATGTACATGTATTATTAATGTACCTTGCGGTACCATGTACAAAATGTTAATAAAGTATGAGGAAAAAACTGTGGAAACGTAATAAATAAAAAGGCAGTGAAACAATAATCAAATAAACACCAAAATATATACTATCTCTATTGGAATGGAGACTTCAGCACAGGATAAACTAGGGATGGGCAAAAATAATCCAGATCGATTGACTCGAGTACTCATGGAGGAAAACGCTGTACAAAATAAAAGTCTTTTCCGGTGTTTTAGACTTTTATTTTGAAACCCACCCACCGGTCCGGAGCGGAAGTATTGTTGTTATTATCTAGCAGAACGTATTGAGCGGACAACTTGTCTCGTCCGGTTCTGTGTTTTTGAGCTAATGATAAAACAAATGTTGAGATTGTTGGTGAACAACTAACTTTAGGTTAGTTTTAACGTTAGCTACTAACGTTAGATGCAGCTACTACAGGCAATCAACGATGAGGAGGAAGCGTCAAAGGGCGGCTAGGTGGTGTAGTGGGCAAGGCACTCGCCACCAGTGTGGAGACGCTAGGATTCGCGTGTTCGAATCCAGCTCTCCACATTGTTTTCAGTTTAGCTGGTCGTCCGCAGTAATACACATTGGCCGTATTACGGGGAGGGAAACTGAAGGGTGGGGATCGGGCGTTGTGAACAAGCGACTCCTACAAGTCGGTTGGTGCGCCTGCGCAGTAGAATCAGGAAGTGTCGGGGGCAGCGTGAGCCTCCCACGCGTTACTCCTCGACACTGAGAGATCGAGCTGCGCAGGTGAAAAGATGCGACTGCTGTTACCTCAAGTACCGGAGGGGACTTGTGCTATGTATGACTTAGTCCACATTGCAGCCGGCTTGTGGGAGGCAAGAAACAGCGTTCGTGACAGGGGAGGGTTGAATTGGATGATACGAAATTGGGATGGGAGAAAATATAGAAAAAATGGGAGAAAAAAAGTGGATCAAAAAAAAAAGAGGAGGAAGCGTCAAAGCCGTATATAATAGAATAGTAGCCCTGTGGTGCGTAGGCACGACTCGAAACTACCTGTTATAATAAATTAATTCATGTTTAACTTGTCCCCGTGTCCAGTCCTTTGACTAGCCCCACCCGTTCATTGTAAACAATGATGCATGTAATTGTATTAACGTTATTCTGTGTTGTAGCTATGCTATACGTTGTATTTCGTTTGTTAGCTATTTAGCTAATGTTGATAGCATCAACGCTAGATCTTTAATCTTTATTTAGCAGTCCAGTTTCTCCGGGCAGTAGCGAGTAACTACTTGGGTCTAAAAATAGCTACACTACAAAGAACGCTACTTGGTTAAAAGGAGCAACACTATTGAGAAATGTAGTTAAGCTATGTGGCGTTGCTAGTGCCCCACGGAGCTCCAGTGCTGTACTCTGTAGTAAGGCCAGCGGCCCCCCACACAGAGAGTGACTGACAAGGGGTACTGGTTCCGCCTCATTAAAACAAACACGCAAATAGCAATTAATCGCGCCCGTCAAAATCATTGCATTAATTGTAATTATCGCGCCGATTAATCGATTTATTGCTTATCGCGGCAGGCCTACCCTCGATAGATGCCCACTCAGCCAGATGGTTTTGGGACTCTGCTCACAAACACAAGCAGAGCCACCAGACAGAAACCACACTGGACTGAAGAAAACAAAAAGAAAACTATCTGACACTGTTGTGAAGGATCAGATTAAACCGAATATATATATTTATTTATGGATATATATTTAATAGTATTTGTATATCGTTTGATATCCCCTGTATATTCCTTGTACAATATGCACTGAATATCCCTTTAGTCTACTAAACAGCCCATAATAGTTTCATTCTACCATTGGACGAGAACCTGGCGCCAGCAGCCATACCCCTAGGTTCAAGTTCAATCGTGCCGCCTAACATGTCGTGGCAAGCCCGGTTCCGCGTAGGAATACGTCTGGCGAAATACGAATGGTACTATTTGTTCACAGCGCATATATATATGGCGCAAGTAAAGTAGAACTTTCTTTTAGTCCATTAGTTCTTTACCCTCCAACCGAGTAACAGACGCGAAGCCTCACCCACGACGCACGTGTGGTGCAGTAAGGCCTACTTGGCCTCAGAATAGGCATTGAGATATCGTGTGGATTAATAGTTGAATTGTCATAGTTTGGCACTATACCGTCGAGTTGGACGTATTTCTATTAAGCTAATAATAGTCTATTATGTATGGTGCATCGTTCGGTTAGAGTTATAAAGTTATCAGTACCCCCATCGTTCCTGACGTTATCTGGAGTCTTAACTAGAGATGTTCCGATACCATTTTTCCCTTTCCGATCCGATTCCGATACCTAAGCTTTGGGTATCGGCCGATACCGATATTTATCCGATACCAGTGCATACAAAAAAAATAAAAAAATAAATTATATAAATTATACTTTTTTTTTTTTTAGATACTGTTATACTGTTTTTTTAGTAATAACTAGAACGTATGGTATTTATTCAACAACAGGTGATTGTATAGATTTGTATTAGTATCATTAATCAATGAGTATGGGCTGCAGCACTGCAGATATACCCTACTCCAATGATCCACACGGACATTAAACAATGTTGCACTCGCTACTCAGTGGCTCTGCGCATATACCCTATTCAGTCTGTAAGCTAGTGGCAGATAGAACGTTCATGTTGTGATTTTTGATGCAAAATAAATATTCAACATTCTCTTTTGAAACTCCGCCTCAGACTCTTATCCTTTGGCACTTGCTGTACTTTGCTTGCAGGTCTGCAGCCATTATTGCTGGATTATGTGAATAGCACCAACTTTAGACACGGTAACGTTATCAAGCTAAGCTAACTGACCTAGCTCGCCTTCCCGCATCGACATTAAGATAACGTTAGTAATAGTCAGCTAACGCTAGTCAGTAGCTACTTAACTTAAATACAATTCACCGTGGGTGCATTATTGTTGATAGACGGTCACGGACAGTGTTAGGTCCTGGAGAAAGGACAGGCGATCATCTGATTTGATGTAACGTTAAAAGCGGATGTTGTTCCAACTAGCTATCTTTCCAGCTAATGCTATCATAACACCAGCCAAACACATCCCGATTCCCGTCCGAGCTCCCCGTCACACCGCACTGTCGGGGACAATGGAATTTAAGAAAGTGTATCTGCTGTTAAAATGACACAGCATCACACTTTAAAACATGTTCATTTTATAATCCTCACTCTCCGCAGGACTCGGCAGGAGATAAATTACATCATGGGATCGGAGGCTAGAATTTACGTGTACTCGCCGATACCGATACTAGCATTTTAGGCAGTATCGGCGGCATTTCCGATACTAGTATCGGTATCGGAACAACTCTAGTCTTAACCAGGCTGGGCAGACCACTAGTGGTGCTTGCATCCGAGGAGCTCCGGGCCAGGACGAGGAGACCTGTACATTGGATTACTTTACCCGGACGACGGCGAGCCTTCCACGGCTTGGATTATGCTTTGGGTGCTTTGATTATTCCATGGATAACGGCCAACACTGCTGAGTGTTGGAACTACCCCCCGGAGAGGAATCCAGGTGAGACGGCGCTCTACACCAGTGAGGTCGCCTCACGTCTCTCCGTTGTGGACCGGCAGCAACCGTCCACCAGAGGGTCCAGCTGTATTCATCTGCGGACCGAGGTTCTGTGGGCACCGTGTTCAAGACTTTGAATTCTCCCAAGAAATCGTCGGCCAGATGGGATACCGCCAGCGGCTTTTCTAACCCCCCCCTCCTACTGTCTTACAACCAGCGGGACCCCCCCCCCCTTAGTGTATCCAGCTATAATCATTTAAGTACCATCGCTATAGTTCCCTAAAGAACCGGGTTGTATACTTACTCCCTGCGTAACCAGAGATTGGACATTCAATGTTGATTTACCTACGAATACTCATTTGCCATACAAGTGCATTTCAAATCATAAATGTCATCAAGTGAACGTTGTATATACCCTTTGCTATATAAAATATTCGATTTGTACATTTGTGTGGACTTCGTTTCATCAGGTGGGAAAGTGTTCATCATATCTATATCATGTACTGGATGGCCAGAAGTTAAAGTACAAGAGGTAGTGGTTTAATAATACCATACTTATCAATACAGTCAGGGAATTGTACCCCTCAGTTACAGACACATTGGAAAGAATCAACCCAAAACCAGAGCAAATTTAAATGCTATTTGCCCCTAAACAGAGAGTACACAGTGGCAGAATACTTGAGCACTGTGACTGACCCAAAACTAAGAAGATCCTTGATTAGGTACAGACTCAGCGAGCACAGCCTAGCCATCGAGAAAGGCCGCCATAGGCAGACCTGGCTCCCAAGCGAAGACAGACTATGCACCCACTGCACACAAGATGAGGTGGAAACCGAGCTCCACTTCTTAAAAACCTGCCCACTATACCAAGACATCAGAGACATATACTTCCCACAAATTGCAAACACCCAAAGAGACTTTGAAAACATGGACAATAACTCAAAACTCCCATACCTACTGGGAGAAATACAAGAATGTGCAAACACAGCAGCAAGATTTTTGAGCTGCTGTGACAAGAAAAGGACATCCAACGGAATACAACCACCATACTGTACAAGAAATTCCTTCTGTAATGTACTGATTTCTTTTGTTTTCTCTGTTTGATCGTTTTGTTTTGTTTGGCTTTGGCAATGTAAACGTATGTTTCCCATGTCAATAAAGCCCATTTGAATTGAAATTGAAAGAGAGAGAGAGAGAGAGAGAGAGAGGAAGGGGGGGAGAGCGAGAGAGAGGGGTTGAGGCAGGCTGGCAGCATGCCAGGCATCCCAGCTATTCTACTACAGCAGTGAGTCCACAGTGAGGACAGGCTACAGAGAGAGAGAGAGAGGGGGAAACAGGAGCTGTGGTGTCCGTCCTGCAGACAGCGATACCCTGCTGCCACAGAGAGGCGGACCGGAACCAAGCAGAGCAGCACTCGCGTTGATTAGACTGTGTACCGCAGGAGACCAAACAGGGCCCTGCTTAACTGTAACTAAATGGGCCCAATGGGGTCTTCAAATGACCGTTTTGTTAGTCACCGACACGATACATAACAATAAAATAACAGGTAGAAGGTCCTGGGTTCGAACCCTGGGTGGGAGGCCTTTCTGTGGGCTTCCTCCGGGTACTCTGGCTTCCTCCCAGACCATAAAGACATGCCTGCTATAGGTACATACAGTATGTTGTGGCTGGAGTTGGTCCCCGTGGGCGCCAGGCTATCGCTGCCCACTGCTCCTAACTTGTCCTAACTGGTTGGGATGGTTAACCCTTTCACTGCCACAATACCAAACAGTTAACCCTTTCACTGCGACAATACAGAAGGTTAACCCTTTCACTGCCACATGACAGCAGGAACAGTCTGTAGTGTGATAGTAAAGGGTTAACCTTCTGTAGTGTGGCAGTGAAAGGGTTAAACGCAGAGGACGGATTCCATAGCTATGGATATAATACTATTGCCCATTTGACATCGAGTATCTATCGTTCAATTTGTGAAAAAGAAATAATTTTTTCATCCATACATTCCCATTTTATACCGTGGTGAATATGAGTATGGTTTTAGAGTAATCCGGTCTAATCCCAGAAAACGACGCTATGCAGCGTTTAGTGCATTTCACTAGAAACCGTGGCGTTTCTCGCCTGTATCAACAATCAATCTGAAATCAACGCTATATTATCGGTATTATGTTTCATCATGAATGCATGAAAGGGTGGGGGGGGGGGGTGTTTTTCTATGATTTGATCGTCACCAACGGAATACGTTACACACACACACACATTACACACAAATGCTCGGATCGCAGTGAAAGGATTCTTGGATCAACGCAAGATTGATACCATATAGCCCTTACCTTAACTAGGATGTACTCCAAAAAGAATATTCCAATTATCTGATCACCATTCCAAGTATTGATGTCGATCGTGTTGCCAACATAATCCACCAAAGAACATGAACCGGGAGTGTTCATGTTTCCTTGTGCATGACAAGGAAAACCTGGACCGGACCTTTTAGATCGACGCACAGCCCAAGCCAGAGAGTTTCAAAGGATGTGCAATACCGGCCGCAAGGCGGCGGTATTGGACGTTTGAGATCTTAAGACTCATTCCCAATGATAACACAGGCTCCCTCGATGGATTATGAATGGGAATATCGAATAAAGGAATAAACGACCCAAAACCCAAGAAATCTCAGGTCTGGCGCCCAACGCATGGCGAGTTAACCCAACTTATCTCGGGTTTGGCCTCCATTGAGTTAATGAACATCTTCAGTTTCCACATCAATGTAAATGTGCCAGATCTTTGCTAATTAGCTAGTTTCCATCTGTAGTCCCTGCCTACCATGCATGTCTTTTATGGTGTGGGAGGAAACCGGAGTACCCAGAGGAAACCCACGTAAACACAGGTAGAACATTGCAAACTCCACACAGAAAGGCCCCCTGCTGGGGTTGGAACCCAGGACCTTCTTGCTGCGAGGCAGCGGTGCCAACCACTGTGCCACACTATTCTTCTTTTCCACCGTTCTGATCATCGCTCTTTTTTTGTCCCTTACCTCGAACACAGAGACGTCGTCTTTCCTGTAGATCTCGTTGGCCGGCGGGTGGAACCAGCTGCACTTCCTCATGTGCTGGTAGAGGATGCTGCGGCTCTTCATGTAGCGCAGGCAGAACTCACACAGGTACAGCTTGGGCAGCCTGGGAGGGAAGGAGAGAGGGAGACACACGGAGAGGTCAAACTGGAGAAAAGAGGTGGAGAGAACACTTTGCCTTTAATGAGATAACTGGCCCAGAAGACAATGTCTATAACACCCGTCTTTAACCCTTTCACCACCACACTACGGAAGGTTAACCTTTCACCATGACACTACAGAAGGTTAACCTTTCACCACCACACTACGGAAGGTTAACCTTTCACTACCACACTACGGAAGGTTAACCTTTCACTGCCACGTGACAAAAGGGTTAATCCTTTCACAACCACACCAGACGGTTAACCTTTCACTACCACACTACTGTTAGCCGTCTGTAGTGTGGTAGTGAAAGGGTTAACCTTCTGTGGTGTGGTTGTGAAAGGATTAACCCTTTTGTCACGTGGCAGTGAAAGGGTTAGGTATCGTCGCCGTGAAAGGGTTAACCCTTTGGTAGTGTGGTAGTGAAAGGGTTAACGAGATCCATGCGTCCCCCCAAAAAAACGGACGACGAGAATGGAGCAGCGAGTGCGTGGTGGCGGGCGGCGTTGCCACGGCGACCCTGTAGCTCACCTGCTGTACTCCTGCGGGTACGGGGACGAGTACCACGTCTGGATCTCGTATTTGCCAAACTCGATGACCGAGGGACATCGCATTTGTGGATCTGGAGGCCCCGTCACCCCGACCTTCTGTAAGGGCCAGGGAGAGAGCACACGGAGAGGGGAAGAGAGAGAGAGATTGGGGGTTCAAGTCCAGGTTTACTCCAGGGGGATTATGAGAGCACAGGGCAGACAGACGGATTACACACGCGGGGGATTACCGGCTGCGGGCCTTACACATTCTGGCCCGACATGTACAGGGCACACTTAATGCACGCGCACACACACCGCTCACGGGGTGGGTACAAACTACATCTAGCACGCACACACTGAGCCTACACACATCAGAGACACACACACTGAGGCTACACACATCAGAGACACACACACTGAGGCTACACACATTAGAGACACACACACTGAGCCTACACACATCAGAGACACACACTGAGCCTACACACATCAGAGACACACACACTGAGGCTACACACATTAGAGACACACACACTGAGCCTACACACATCAGAGACACACACTGAGCCTACACACATCAGAGACACACACACTGAGCTTACACACATCAGAGACACACACACTGAGCTTACACACATCAGACACACATACACTGAGCCTACACACACACACTGAGCCTACACACATCAGATACACACACTGAGCCTACACACATCAGAGACACACACTGAGCCTACACACATCAAGAGACACACACACTGAGCCTACACACATCGGAGACACACACTGAGCCTACACGCATCAAGAGACACACACTGAGCCTACACACATCAGAGACACACACACTGAGCCTACACACATCAGAGACACACACACTGAGCCTACACACATCAGAGACACACACTGAGCCTACACACATCAGAGACACACACTGAGCCTACACACATCAAGAGACACACACACTGAGCCTACACACATCAGAGACACACACACTGAGCCTACACACATCAGAGACACACACTGAGCCTACACACATCAGAGACACACACTGAGCCTACACACATCAGAGACACACACTGAGCCTACACACATCAGAGACACACACACTGAGCTTACACACATCAGAGACACACACACTGAGCTTACACACATCAGACACACACTAGGGCTGGGCGATATGACGATATTATATAAATATCGGGTACAGTTCATTAACTTTTTCAACGTATCGTGGATATCATGATGTTTTGCCCAAGAGGATTGTGTCGCGTCAATCTGTCCACACGTTACTCGTTCATATCTCAGCCCGTGCTGAGATATGCCCATTCCGCGGTCTGTTAATAAAGTTTTCAATCAGACAGATGTATGGAAAGGCTTTTATTATAACATTCGTTGTAGTAAAATCATTATGCCTCATTTAGTCATCCTGTGGAGCACTGGTCTCCAACTCGACGGCCGCGGGGAGCTAACGTTAGTAGCTTTGTTGTTGTTCAGCACACAGGACATTCAGGAAGTCAAAAACTAAGCGCTTGCCGATTGGTGCTAAGAACAGCAGGGCGGGTGCAAGCGGTGTGACGTCATTGGCAGACTCGACTGTCAATCAAAATGATTATGTTTCCGTCAGAATGAATGAATGAAAACTGTATTAAAAGGTTGCAGAATGGGTACAATACAGTACAGGAGGATGAAGACCAGAAAAAGACTTTTGGCTTTTTTACATAAGGGTCCTCTATTTTCAATGCATCAAAACATTTAGAGACATACATATATACAGTAGTTTCATAAAAATGCTAAAATGCTATTGATTGATTGATTGATTGATTTAAAACGTTATTAACATATTGCAGAATGGGTACAGTACAGCTCAATACATACAATTGTTAAGGGGATGCAGACCAGAGAAATACTTTAGTCTTGTTTACATCAGGGTCCCCCATTTTCAATTCATCATATTTCTTATCTAAATCATATAATATCTCATATGCAATATATAATCTAATAATCTAAATCTAATATATAATATAAAAATGCTAAATGCATGGGTATTTTATTTTGTCTTTAATGTTAGCTTGCAAACTCAAATACTGTCTTGGTAAGCCTCATAATGAATTGTTTGGGGTAAAAAAGAAAAACATCGTGATGTGTATCGTGTATTGCCGAAAGGTCAGAAAATATTGTGATATCATATTTAGGCCATATCGCCCAGCCCTAACACACACACACTGAGCCTACACACATCAGAGCCTACACACACCGAGTCTACACACATCAGAGACACACACTGAGCCTACACACATCAGAGACACACACATTGAGCCTACACACATCAGAGACACACACACTGAGCCTACACACATGTCAGAGACACACACACTGAGCCTACACACATCAGAGACACACACACTGAGCCTACACACATCAGAGACACACACACTGAGCCTACACACATCAGAGACACACACACTGAGCCTACACACATCAGAGACACACACACTGAGCCTACACACATGTCAGAGACACACACACTGAGCCTACACACATCAGAGACACACACACTGAGCCTACACACATCAGAGACACACACACTGAGCCTACACACATGTCAGAGACACACACACTGAGCCTACACACATCAGAGACACACACACTGAGCCTACACACATGTCAGAGACACACACACTGAGCCTACACACATCAGAGACACACACACTGAGCCTACACACATCAGAGACACACACACTGAGCCTACACACATCAGAGACTCACACACACACACACACATCACCCAGTGGCCTAGGATTATTATTAGTGCTCAGCTCTGTGGTGAGGACAAACATATAGCATAATTAACAATAGATCTCACAGACATTCAAATTCTCTCTCTCCAAAGAGGTGCACAGAAAAAAGGCGTCTAACTTCTCTCTCTCTGTCTGTGTGTGTGTGTGTGTGTGTGTGTGTGTGTGTGTGTGTGTGTATGTGTGTGTGTGTGTGTGTGTACCTGTAGCGCCAGCTCCTGGATATGTCTGAACAGTTCGATGTCTTTCTCCGTCAGGTTCTCGTGGCCTGGTAACTTTTCGTCGTCGTCGCGCCAGTCGCTGCTGTCCTGATTGTCTGGGGAGGGAACAACAAAGTCAACGTTAGCTGGGGAAAATCCTCCATGATGTCGTCAAATGTTTACTCAGCCAGAGAAGATCATAATGGGACACAGTCAGCTGTTTAGGTATTTTTTACACATTTTTGCTAATCAAATCCCATGACTATTCATTGACATAATAGCACAACTTCCATGACCGAAATATTTTGTTTTCTTCTTTACCGAAGAGCTCATTTTAATGTCCCACATCTTGTTGTTGCTAGCTACAACTATCACTTGGACCTCATGTAGTCAGGAATTTAACTTTTTCTTCAAAAAAAAAAAGAAGGTAAAAACATCTACTACTACTAGCATCCAAGCTCGATGTAAAACCGCCAGTAAAACTGAGCGGTGCGGTCCGACACTAAGTAAGGCATGCCCAGAAGGATCTCTTGGAGTCGCCCACCTTCCTCGCCCGTGCGGTCCTCCCCGTCGCCCCCCTTGTCCGACACTAAGTAAGGCATGCCCAGAAGGATCTCTTGAAGTCGCCCACCTTCCTCGCCCATGCGGTCCTCCCCGTCGCCCCCCTTGTCCGACACTAAGTGACGCATGCCTAGAAGGATCTCTTGATGTCGCCCACCTTCCTCGCCCGTCCGGTCCTCCCCGTCGCCCCCCTTGTCTGACACTAAGTGACGCATGCCCAGAAGGATCTCTTGAAGTCGCCCACCTTCCTCGCCCGTCCGGTCCTCCCCGTCGCCCCCCTTGTCCGACACTAAGTGACGCATGCCTAGAAGGATCTCTTGAAGTCGCCCACCTTCCTCGCCCGTCCGGTCCTCCCCGTCGCCCCCCTTGCGGCTGGCCTTCTTGCGGACGCGGCACTGCTGCGAGTAGTCCACCACCTCCTGCCGCGCCTTGCGGCCCTCGGGCGACGGCGTGAAGAACTTGGTGAGCGCGTCGATCAGGCCCTTGGTCTTCTTGTTGAAGCGCAGGCCGCTCTGCGTGGGGTCGTCGTCCTCCCGCAGGGAGAAGAGCAGCCGGTCGTCGCCGGGGTAGCCCTCGCAGGACGAGCTGGAGGAGGAGTTGGGGGAGGCCGAGCGCTTCCGTCGGCCCCGCCCCCCGCCCAGCTTCTTGAACGGCCGGCCTGGTCTGAGAAGGAATCAGAGGGAATGGTCAAAGAAAATATGGCGTACACGGTTCGGTTGTAAAATATCTGGAACTGGCCAGCATAGTCACTGGAAGGAAGTCTGTTGACTTTCTGCACGACCTGAACATTGAAGTTGGCCAAGTTAAAAGTGTCATCAGTTGCCATGTTTTGGCAAAAAAATATATATTTAAAGCCAACAATCCTATATGTCCCGCCTATAGCTGCACAACCATCGTCACTGCCGTTAGCAATCCATTATCTGACATTGGCCGATACACAGCACAATGGGTTATTGTGCGTGGTCTGCATAGACCAGGGCTATTCAACTGGCGGCCCGCGGGCCAGATCCGGCCCGCAGGATGATTCTGACTGGCCCGCAAAAGATTACATGATAATTAGAAAAAATAAAAAAATATTTATTTTTAATATTTTTTTATTTTTATTTTTTAACTTTTTTCTTTTCATGTAAACGTTCACACGCACAATTGAGCCAAAAGTCACTCAATTAATGACAGATTTCATTGATGAATTGAGGGGAAACTTTGCAAGTCGATTTGATGAATTTGACATGCCCAGAGAATTGATGCATTTTGTGAGCAACCCATTTGCCAATGTAGCTGCTATTTCCACAAAAGGACAAGAGTTCCTTGCATCACTTCACATTGATGAAGGTCTCCTGCAACTTGAAATAATTGACATGCAAGCATCATCTTCTCTGAAGCAGGCACTTGAGAATGAATCCACCACAACATTTTGGATAAAGTGTATTCATGTCAACACATTCCCCAAAATAAAAACGCTGGCAATATCTGTGCTAACAATGTTTGGCTCAACATACACCTGTGAATCCAGTTTCTCTCACATGAATGCCATTAAAACAAGCAACCGTGCCTCCTTGACAAATTAGCATTTGCATCACTGTTTGCGGGTAGCCCTCACTTCCTATGAACCCTCTTTCTCTGCCATTGCCCAGTCAAAGAAGTGCAATCTCTCTCATTAGATGTGTGTATGTAGGCTAGGCCTGTCTGCCCCCCACCCCCCCTGATGTTTGAGAGTTAAGAGTGGACAATAGGGGGGGGGCAGGTGGCGCACGGAGATTACGTTCGTCACCAACACCGGGAGACACTGGATTCGCCTGTTAGAATCCAGCTCCCGGCGTTGCTATCAGCTTGGCTGGCCTCTCACACTGATACAATTGGCTGTATCAGGGGGTGGGAAAGCTGAAGGGTGGGTCCTGGGCGTTGTGGACAGCGACCCCTACAGTTCGGTCGGGGCGCCTGCTCAGCAAGGGTTGGAACTAAGGAGAGATAGTGTGGCCTCCCACACGCTACACTCTCCCCGGTGAGAACCTGCGCGGCCAGGTTGGCCTGCCCCAGGCTGCACATGCGTCGGAGGAAAGCATGTGACAGTCTCCGGTCTCCCGGACCAACAGTAGGGGAAAGTACGCAACAACCAGGAAGGGTGGGATGGGAAAGAAAGAAAAAAAAAAAAAAAAAAAAAAAAAAAAAAGGAGGGAAAGAAAGATAATAAAAAAAAAAAAAAAAAAAAAGTGGACAATAAGTGCTAATAAGATGCTGTGATTTGCTGTTGTTGCACAGACATGAAGCACTTTTTCATAAGCTCAGCTGCACTATAAATGTGTTTTTTTGTTCAAGTGTTGATGTTAGAATGTTCAGATGCACATCATGCACTTGTTTGTTTTTTATTTTATTTTTTATATTGAAATGTTGAAGAGGAGATGTTGCAGTTGTTGCACAGTCATAAATTAAGCACTTTTTGCAGGAGATGTTGCAGATGTGGCACATAAATGAAGCACTTTTTTTGAAAAGTATAATACTTTTTCAATGTAGTTAAATAAAAGTTGTGAAAATGTGGGTGTTGTGTCAAGTGTACATATATTCATAGCACGGGGAGGCGCCGTGGCAGTCGGCCCCTGGCCCCTTGGGTTTCTGACAATGTGGCCCCCTGAACAATTTAGTTGAATAGCCCTGGCATAGACCATGAAGAGTTCTCATACTATTGTGTACAAGTCTATCCACTTTTTTATGAGATCCTAAAAAAAAACTTAATTTTCACTCTTAATTCAGGGTTCCCACAGACATTGCAATATGAAATTCAAGGACTTTCAAGTACTTTTCCAAGCACTATTTTTCATTTTAAAAGGGCATTTAAAAGGATACAATTCACTTTTAAATGCTGTTTTTTATTGAAAAGAAAATCGGATCCAATATGTATGGCTTAAAAAAACCAATTAGTTACACTTGAGATAACAAAATTATATTTCTTGATTCAGAACTATTTGATCATGGATGAACAAAACTTGGTTTTTGAATTGATTTGATTTGAATTTCAATGACCTTTTAAGCACCCTGTTAAAAAAAATTGCTGCTTTCCAGGCCTTGACCTTTTTTTGGAGAAATCAACCACTTTAAGCACGGCAAGGACCTTGTGCGAACCCTGTTAATTGTAGGCCTTTTAGCTAAAACAGTTATATTGTCATGCTCTACCGAGGCTGATGCATGGCACCTTGTCCGTGTCTCAAGTAAAGTCAAGTCAAGAGTTTTATTTGTCACGGCATACAAGTATACAGTGAAATGTGGGGGGTCTTGCCCGCAACGATTGTGCAATAATACAATAATAAGAATAGGATGAGAATAAGACATTTGTGCACCGTTAGCTACGGATGAGGCACTGGGTCTTATGTACACTACTATACAATGCTATACTATACAATCTACAGTTATACTATGTGTCTTTATGCTAACTTGCTATATCCATCTGTTTACTATACAAGAACCACTCAAGTTTTTATTTTTTTTAGTTACCTTTTCATTGTGTAAAGTGACCGTTGAGTGTGAGCGTGTGCAGCATGTGTGTGTGTGTGTGTGTTCATGCTAAAGTGACTGCTAGTGTGTGAGCGTATACAGTGTGTGTGTTGTCTCTCCAGTAGGCCGACGGTGAAGGAAGATGCCATTAACAGTTGCTTTTCTTACCTGTTCTTAGGCCGCCCCAGTGGCGCATTGTAGCGCCGTTTGATTTGTGCTGCCTTTTCGTGTAAGAGCTTCTTTCCCTTTTTTCTGGGTTGGCAGATCTGACAGATCCACATGCCTGGGAGAGAGAGAGAAACACACAGATGTGGATTAGAGAAGGCAGGCTTCAGTGTGTCTACTGACACAAAGACATGCATGGCAGGCAGGGACTACAGATGAAAACTAGCTCATTAGCCAATGCTGGCACATTTACATTGATGTGGAAACTGAAGATGTTGCTTAATGTGCACTGTCCCTGTTTTTTTTTTTTTTTTTATAAATAACAAGGGCTGGGCTTTAGCTAGCATCATTAGCACTAAGTGGCTAGGTATTATGCGTTTCATTAATGAGACAACGTTTTCTCCTTTGTGGCAAATAACGGTACTATGGTAGGTCCTAGCGGAAACAGGATGTATAAAAGTTGATTTGATGGACAGCATTACATGGAGTGATGAGGAAACAAATGATACGATAAACAGCCAGTCTCACCCCTGATACAGGTTTATAGTTTGTTTACCTTTTGGCATCCGCGTGAGTGGGGGGTCGCAGCATTCCATGTGGAAGCCCCGATCACAGGAGTCACAAAACAACATGTTCTCCTGTACGGGAAGAACACGGACACGCAAAGGTTTAAGTTCTCACTTCATACCCTTTGCTTTTCCGTTTGCACATTCCCTCCATGACAACTCCCCCCGCCCCTCCCCGATCTGACAAGTCAGAGAGAACACTGAAAAGCACAGACTGAAATAGCTCAATCCCTGGACCACAACTGAATCCATCACTGTCTGTGTTCATTCCTCCGCAGAGAGGAGTGATTTCACAGAGACAATGAGCGGATAGCCGGCTAGAACAGGCAGCGTATCTTGTCGTTCGGTGTGTGTGGGCTGACAGCAACAGTGAGGGATCCACCCCAACAACTCACCGCGTTCTTGCCTTGATCCTGACAGCTGCTGCAGGTCTTGCATTCGATGCACTGCCACCACAGCGCCTTGACTCGCACCGTGAGCTCCGGGGAGAACTTCAGACAGGACGGGTGGCCTGCAGGGACACACACACGCACACACACACACATGTCAAAGACTTTCAGTAGCAACAGACAGTGGTCACACACACTGGCATTGTTACAGAAAAAAAAGCGACTTTCTCTAATCAAACCCAACCGCAAAGGGAACGGTTCAAACCTAAATGTCCCACTTTTAGTTTGTTTGAAACACTGCGACTATGGCCTCATCTATGACAATAACACACTGAGGAACAGAGCGGACAATCGAGGGGAAAGATAAAGGGTCGGCCAATATCTATGCATATGACGATGTCCACAGAGAAACACTGTGATGGATGATGATATCGTTTTGTTGGGAGGGGGGGGGGGGGGGGGGGGCGGGGGGCGTCTTATGGGCTTACGGCTGCCACAGTTACCACTGTAAGGAAATCATGGCATGCCAACTGCAGAGTCAAGCTGATCTGTAGTCCATTTTCTTCACTCCATGTGTTGGAAAGTCTCTCCACTCACAGTTGCGCAGTTAACGCTCTGATCAGAGAACGACGTGCAGCCAGAACGAAAGTAAAGAGAGTTGTGGAAACTGCGAGGACTCGGCTGCAGCTACAGACACTTTCTCCTTCCCGCGAGAGATATATTTTTTTATCTACTTTTTCTCCCAATTTTAAAATGTTTCTCCCGTCCCCAATTTCGTATCGTCCAATTCTACCTAGGGATGCACGATAATTATCGGGCCGATAATTATCGGGTTGATATCAGCAATTATGAAGTCATCCCGATAAACCCGATAACGTTATTGATAGCTCCGATAATATATAATACATTTTTTGGTTAAAAGAAATCAGTTGTGGGTGGATTGGGTTGAAGGGCGCTTGTTTTTATTATAGCCTCCTCCCGTTTTGCCAGTACTGTGGTACGATTGATAGCGTGTGGTTTAGGAAGAGGGAGTTTTTCACAAATCCAGCGCTCCCTTTCTTGGCTGTGACGTAGTCAGGTGACATTCAGACTGACTGAGGCAAGATAGTAAAAAAAGATGGCGGCGTCGTCAGACTTTTTCAAAGTTTCAGAGGAAAACAGTTTGCTTGCTATTTGTAACAAATGCAGAAGTTCCACGAGGAGGGAAAGGGGCAACAAGCTATAACACATCCAACATAATAAGTCACCTGAAACATCACCACCGACGACGCTGAGCAGCTAAAGGCTAATGCAAGCGGCATAAGCTAATCCAAAACCAGCTGCTGGCGGGCGGCGGGACATTTACTGAGGACCAGATATTATGATTTAACAAGTCTCTGTCCAGGACGATGACAACACTATTGCAGGTAAGCAGGCAGCCTAGCCGTTTCTAACTACTAACGTTATCACGCTAGCTTGGATGCTAACTAACGTAATTAAGCTTGTCATGGTTCATGGTGAGCTGTTTGTGTTATAACGAGACAGCAAATGAATGAATGAATGAAAACTTTATTTAACAGATTGCAGAATGGGTACAATACAGTACAGCTCAATACATACAATTGTTAAGGGGATGCAGACCAGAGAAAGACTTTCGTCTGGTTTACATCAGGGTCCCCCATTTTCAATTCATCATAACATAATGACATACATGACATACAGATAGACAGTACTGCCTACATCTATACATGACATACCAGATTTGCAAATACAGTACTGTTTGTGGTACGAAAAGAGTCCAGAAAAGAGAGTATATACATTTGACGTATTATTATTGTATTGTGATATGTTTTGTTTCATGTTGAAAAAAAATAAAAAATTTGATCAAAATATTTTTTTAATAATACAATAAATATCGGTTATCGGTATCGGTTATCGGCTTGAGGAGCATAAAGTTATCGGTATCGATATCGGTGTCAAAATCAATATCGTGCATCCCTAATTCTACCCTCCCCTGTCTCGAACGTTGTTAGACCATGCCTCCCACAAGCCGGCTGCAATGTGGACAAAGCCTTACATCACGTGTCCCCTCCGGTACTCAAGGAGGCAGCCGTCGCATCTTTTCACCTGCACAGCGCGATCTCTCAGCGGCGAGGGTCTGCGTGGGAGGGACACGCCGCCCCCGTCGCTTCCTGATTCAGCTGCACAGGCGCACCAACCGACCTGTAGGAGTCGCTGTCCACAACGTCCGATCCCCCACCCACCAGCTTCCCACCCCCTAATACTGCCAATTGTATTAGTATGAACGACCAGCCAAGCTGGTAGCAACGCCGAGAGCTGGGCTCGAACCCAGCATCTCCTGTGTTGGTGGCGAGCGCCTTGCCCACTGCGCCACCTAGCCGACCTCCAGCGAGAGAATTCTGACTTGTTTTGAAAGTACAACATTTCAGCGTGGGAGGTACCAGCGTGGAGGTACCAGCGTGGAGGTACCAGCGTGGAGGTACCAGCGTGGGAGGTACCAGTGTGGGAGGTACCAGCGTGGAGGTACCAGTGTGGGAGGTACCAGTGTGGAGGTACCAGCGTGGAGGTACCAGCGTGGAGGTACCAGCGTGGAGGTACCAGTGTGGGAGGTACCAGCGTGGAGGTACCAGCGTGGAGGTACCGGCGTGGAGGTACCGGCGTGGAGGTACCAGCGTGGAGGTACCAGCGTGGAGGTACCAGCGTGGAGGTACCAGCGTGGAGGTACCAGCGTGGAGGTACCAGCGTGGGAGGTACCAGCGTGGAGGTACCAGCGTGGAGGTACCAGCGTGGAGGTACCAGTGTGGGAGGTACCAGCGTGGAGGTACCAGCGTGGAGGTACCAGCGTGGAGGTACCAGTGTGGAGGTACCAGCGTGGAGGTACCAGCGTGGAGGTACCAGCGTGGAGGTACCAGTGTGGAGGTACCAGCGTGGAGGTACCAGTGTGGAGGTACCAGTGTGGAGGTACCAGCGTGGAGGTACCAGTGTGGAGGTACCAGTGTGGAGGTACCAGTGTGGGAGGTACCAGCACTATGTAATTTAGGAGTCTCCGAGGAACCTTGTCGTATTGAAAACTGAGTGTTTTGTCTGTAATCAGGACCATGGAGAGATCCCTGCAGCCTGCCATCAGGTCAGTCCATAATGTGTAAATGAACGGGTGAAAGATGCCCTTCCAGACTGTAGAAAAGCCATCATTCTGAGCTATGTTTCAGGGATAAAGAGGAATGTGGGTCTAAGATTTCATCTCGTTTGTCTCAGATTTTAAGATTTTTATTTTTTTGGACAGTTACTGCAGCGGTTTGAATGACTTTTTGGCCAAACCCTAACTAACAAGTTTCTAAAAGGCTCAAGCATCAAGATATTCTTAACTTCATTTTAAGTCAATGGGACAAAGGATGTTGGGAGGAGCCTTGCTGGTTTCTGGCTGTATACGTGCCGCTTTGCTTGCTTCCTATCACAGCCGAGGCAAATAAACACGAAACAAACTTTAGATCTCCCGGGTGATGGTATGTCATGTAATATTATTTTACCTACAGCATTTTATATGACCTGAACATAAACCCCGGGCCACTTATTTGTCAAACACTAACAACTTGGGCGTGACAATTAAGTGGCCCAGATGATGTAGGTCATATAAAGTAAATATATAAATAATAAAATGACATATCGTCGCCCCGGGAGATCTAAAGTTAATTCCAGTCTCTATGTTAATAATTTGCCTGGCTGTGATATGAAGCGAGCCAAGCGTTAGTGACACGTATATCCACAGCCGGGGAGCAGCCAGGAGGAGGAGCCCGGCTCCGGGGCTACCGGGGCGGCTACTCACCGCTGTTGCCACAGTCGGCACAGGAGATGAGCTCTTCTGGCTTCTTGTCGCGGTTCTGCTCCTTGGTCCCCAGACAGAAGCTGCAGATGGGGATGGGATCTGCCACCGGCTGTGCGAGAGAGAGAGAAAGAGAGAAAGAGAGAGAGAGAGAGAGAGATAGAGAGAGAGAGAGAGAGATAGAGAGATAGAGAGAGAGAGAGAGAGAGAGAGAGAGTCAGTCACTTAACAGCTCCATTGTACTGAATGGAACACAACAAAGTGTCCTTGTGAGAGACCCGCCACAATCAGATCACTGTAATTGTGTGTGTATTACAAAAAGATGCTGGAATGAAGGATGAACAACACGGTACTGCCGGCACAGTCTATTCGGCTCTATGTGAATAGCCAGCTTCTTAACGTGTATAATTTATATGTGACAT
The DNA here is from genome assembly GCF_963971535.1 of Notolepis coatsorum. NCBI lineage: Eukaryota > Metazoa > Chordata > Actinopteri > Aulopiformes > Paralepididae > Notolepis > Notolepis coatsorum. Next base: position 41,486,319 of record NC_140166.1, on the reverse strand, counting down.
GTCGGCGATGTCGCAGCACCTACTCTTATTTAGAAGTCTGTTCTCTTTATTATGTGGAGCTCAATCAACGGCAGTAAAGAGGCTGAACTCTGCTTCTTCATTGGTCGCGTGGTTGTGGATTCCCATCTCAATAGCAAGAGTACCGTGCATGCCACTTAAGGTTGCGTTTTTAGATGCTTATTCTGAAGCACGCCATCTGACATTCAGTTGTGGAGCGGCCCCATAAATCTTTTAGCTAGCACCAGCGAGCGAGCAGGAAGGAACGCCACCCACGGTCCCAGACTCCCAGCGCACACCACGCAAACGTCAGCGGGCACCGGGGCAGGTACTTGCACAAAAAACTAAACGCACAGGCATCGTCAGCTAGACACACTGATAGCGCACAAACACACAAAGACAGACCCATATAAATAAATGGCTACATTATATAGCAGCTTTTATCCAAAGCGCTCACATTTTACTCATTCACTCACACACCGACGGCGGAGGCAACCATGCAAGGTGCCGACCTGCTCATCGGTAGCAATTAGGGGTTAAGTGTCTTTCTCAAGGACACTTCGACACGCTGCCCGGAACATCCGGATTACCAGACGACTGCTCTACTTCCCGAGCCACTGTTGCCCCTATCTGCAGGTGCACTCGCAATCACACACACAATCATACAGGTAAGGCTGGCTTAACAATTAACATAATGCAACTTTTGAGCAATTAGTTGCAGTTTCCGGAGCATCCCAACCCATGATTTTGTATCAGTTGCTTCAAGTACAAAACGGTCAATATACAAATAAGTTGCAAGGAACTGGAGTTACATTGAAGCTGCACTATTGATTTGATTTCACTATGTTGTAGTATACACACACTATTAGTATGTTGCAAATATGCTCAAAGGAAAATGTTGGTAGCTATGGACATTGAAACAAAGACACTTATGCAGTAGGGCAAATGTGTATATATGATTTGTATGTGATTTTTTTGGTAATCATTTGGTAATAGAACTACCAACAGAGGAATTCTGGAAAGAGAAATTAACAGTTTGCGTCTTCATTCCGTGATGCATTTCCTATGTGTTTCAGGGGACTAAGACGTCGAACAAAATGAGTTGTTATTGCGGTACACGACAGCTTTGGGACCCGTAACATAAAGCCAGCCTAAGTGCCTGCATGTATGAACACAAACAAACATAAGGGGGGGGCTATGGTGAGGCTGGGGCAGGTGCAGGCTAGCTGACCGGCTGGCTGGCTGCTGTACACATGAACACATACATAGCGCCACACAGCCGGGCGGCCGGCAGGTCCAGGCAGGGAGGAGACAAGGCGGAGAGCTTGATTTATTGGGTTCATTTCCCTCTGACTCAGGGTACTCTCCCACTGCAAGCTGCACAAGGATACCTCATGCCAGAGGAGGAAGTGGGAGCGAGAGAGAGAGGAGGGGAGGGGGAGAGAGAGAGAGAGAGAGAGGAGGGGAGGGGGAGAGAGAGAGAGAGCGAGAGCGAGAGCGAGAGCGAGAGCGCGAGAGAGAGAGAGAGAGAGAGAGAGAGAGAGAGAGAGAGAGAGAGAGAGGGAGGGAGAGAGAGCGAGAGAGAGAGAGCGAGAGAGAGAGAGAGAGAGAGAGAGAGCGAGAGAGAGAGGGAGAGAGAGCGAGAGGGGGGAGAGGGAGAGACATGGGGAAAGGAGGAGGGGGGGACAGAGGAAGATAAGCAAAGAGAGAAAAGGTGTAAAAGAGACTGACAAGAACGAGAGAAAGGGAGGGAACGAGAAGGAAAGCGAAAGAGCAAGGAGAAAAGCAGCAACCAACCCTTTGTGCAGCCTGCGTGTGACCAACACCTCAATCATTCTCGACACTTAACTCGTTCCCTGCCAGAGAGGAGGTCAAGTGCTCTCGTTCACCATCTCCGTGCTCGAGTAAACGTGGCCATTGCGACGCCGCTGCGTTTCTCCAGCTCACACACATGTTGTTACAGTGTGGCTTAGGTTACCAAGTGCGACTGTAAATGAATCCGTGACAGACAAAACAGAGAAGCTAATGGCTCTCTCTCTGGGACAGGATATGGGACATGCAGTGAATGAGTGAAACGCGATCCTCAAAATTCCTCCTAAGAGCTTTATTTCCCCGTTGCCTTTTCACAGGACAGTTATTACACTGTGTGTGTGGCATTCTTGAATTGTCATACCAACTGTTAGTCCAAGTGTTACGGGGCTCTGGCGCTTGACTCATGCGCACAGGGCTATTTTAAGCCTGCGAGTTGTGAACCGAATGCCGGCTATAGATGAGTGAGAGGATTCGGCAGGAAACGTTAGTCATGGCCAACTAGACACGCCTCGTGTCAACAACAACTATAGCTGCGTCTACCGGGCAGACTTGAACTGCTACCTCGGGAGTTCAAAAACGTGTCTTACAGGTTAGTGGTGGTCCACACACACAAAACACACAGCCAGGGACAGTAATCCTACCCTGACCTACTCAACACTCACACGTCTTTTGTACTTCAGCACAAGAGCAGCAAACATATGGATGTAATATGAGTCGAGTTGAGTTTATTTTATCTCGATCAATCAACCATATAAAAAAACACAATAAAAATGATAAACTAAAGAATATTTAACTGTACAATGTTCTTGCTCATTTTAGTTTCTTCATCTAAGCCATTCCACAGGATTACACCACAAACTGAAATACACAAACCTTTTAAGAGTAATGCGGACATAGGGTTGTTTTAAATTATAATTATTTCTTAAAATCATATTTTCCCTCTCGATTGAATATTTATTGAATCGAAATCGAATATTTACTTGACAATTATTATTTTTTTATTATTGGTCTTTTTTCCCCTCCATTTTCCTCCGATTTTTTCTCCCATCCCAATGTTAGTCGTATGCCAATTCCCAGTCCCTTCCTGGTCGCTGCGCACTTACCCCCCACAGTCAGATCATCTGGGAGAGTGGAGGCTACCACGTGCTTCCTCCGACACACGTCCAGCCAATCACCGCTTCTTTTCACCTGGCAGCGCGGAGTCTCATTGAGAGGGCGTAGCGTGTGGGAGGACCACACTATCCCCCTCAAGTCCTATCCGTGCTTAGCAGGCGCCCCGACCGAACTGTAGGAGTCGCTGTTTACAACGACCCGGACCCACCCCGCCAGCTTCTCCCACCCTCTGATACAGCCAATTGTATCAGTGCAGACGGCCAGCCAAGCTGGTGACAACCCCGGAGCTGTGAGCTGGATTCGAACAGGCAAATCCAGCTCAGCTCCGGGGCTGGTGACGAACGCAATCTCCGCTCGGCCACCTAACCGCCCTACTTGACAATTTTCAATCATGTTTTCACAGCCCTCGTTATAGGTAACATTTGTAATGCCATCAAACAGCGACCTCTAGGCAAAAGAGCAGTTTTGGTCTGACGTGTGGGTTGGAGTTTAGTAACTTATTATACTGTGAATTTCTCCAGACCTCTCTTGGTAGAGCCTGAGGTGTGGCCAGCAGTAGAAGCCCCTCCTCCCCGATATATACCCACTGAAATCCAATCCACACATCAGACAAAAACAAAAACTGTTATCAAGCATGTTCTCATCCGTAAGGGAAATGTTATCCATGTCCATCCGTGTTAAATCTCTGTACAGCTTGACTAGTTAATATGATCAACTACCTACAGCCCAGACACTAGTATGTTACAGTCTGACAGTGTCTCTTTAACAACGACCAAGGTTAAGAGATGGCATTTGGCCTATTTCTTCAGTTCTAGTGAGAGACATAACACCGCCATAGAGCCAATCTTTAGGGATGTCCCGATCCGATCACGTGATTTTCAGAGGATCGGGATCGGAAAAAGAAAATAATAATAAATCAGGAGTGGGAAAAAAAAAACATGACCATGTTCACGTCTTAAACTCATACCGAGGCCTTAGTTTTGGTTTTAAATTACATATCATCATTCATTTATTTATTGTCACACAGAGCAGAAGAATTTGCCAAAACAAACACATTTCCTTTGATTTACACCGTCGCACGACAGTGACGTGTGCCGAAAATAGCACACCTACAAGCTCACAACGCGTCGTTCCAGAAACACCGGCAGGTCCACCTGATAACTCATAACACCTGAGCAGCTAGACAAAATGTCAGAAGTTTGGAATCATTTTAAAATTGAACCCGAAGCCAGTCCAATAGCCAGTTGCAATGTTTGCAAGGCGGACGTTCCGCGTGCGTTCAATGTTATGTGACTAGAGTAGAGCGAGCAAAGGAATGGGGGACGGCTAGTGCTTTGCCAAACAGCTGTATTGAATGCCTCGCTTGAATGAAGAACGTTCACCTGGATAACGTCAACATTCGCTTTGTGAGGATTATTTGTCTGCGTTTCAGACCAAAATGGAGCAAATCATTACGTAAGTCGAACACATATATACTAATGTGCAAACAGATTGAAACTTTGAATATTTCTCGTATGGTGAATCAGGGCTCTACTCTACGCTAACCTTTTTCCCAAGGAGCACATGTGCTCCTAAATGAAAAAATTTAGGAGCACACAAAGAAATTTAGGAGCACCCAAAAATATTTAGGAGCACAGTGAAAATATTTCAAGTAACAGTTTTTTTTTTTTTTTTTTTTTTTTTTTATATAAATGTATATTTGTACTGTGCGTGCATGTGTGTAAATTAGCTCTTGCTACAACCCTGCATGTTTACATTTTGTATTTTGTACTTGATGTACATGTGCTGTCCCTATCAAATAAACTATCAAATCAAACTACTGCTACAAAAGGTTCAGTCACTTAACTTTAGCCCCTTTTATGCATACAATGCCTATGTTTTGGCTGTGTTGCTCTTCTAGAAAAATAATCCTTTCAGGGTTGCCTATTGAAATACTGTACACCTCCAGTACAGAAACATTGTTTGAGTTTGTGTGTCAGGTAGACCATTGATTGACAGTCGAGTCTGCCAATTACATCACACCGCTTGCACTCCGGCCGTCCGGCGCTGCAGCTGGACCCTATTGCCCATCTCTGCTGTTGATAACGCTAGCCAAGTTATTATACACACAGATACACAGTGGGCCAGTGACTTGTGTAGGGGTGTAACAATGCATCGATCCTAAGGGGGAAATTCAACTGCATCGATTTGAAAATGTTAGAGTAGATTATCGCAATTTTAATGTGTACACGTTATGTTATTGTCATGTCCGTTACAGCCAACACACCGACATACGCTACTGCAGGGATCGGCAATAGGCGGCCCGCGGGCCGAAATTGGCCCGCCAGCAATCATTTCTGGCCCGTCAGTTTATTTTGAGAATATGATATTTATTTTATTTTAATCATTTTTATTTATTTTTTTTATTATTATTATATTTATATTATATTAATATTATATTTGATATATATATATATATATATATATATATATATATATATATATATATATTCTTTTTATTATATGCATACTTTATGTTTTATCCATGTTGAGAGTGAATAACAGGCGAGTGCAATGTACCGTATATGCTTGCTCAAAGTGAGGTGGACAGCGCTGGTGCTGAAATGGGAAACTCGAGTCCATGAAATAAAAACACCAGTTCAGTAAATCATTCAAGCTTTATCTTTACTCATGACTGACGGCACCACACATGCATGTGAACAGTAATGCAATTAAAAACAATGCAAAAACAATGCAATTAATTTTAAACAAAAAGAGTGCTTGAAGAAGCTCCTGAAATTACGAGACATTCGTTAACTAAATGAAAAATACAATTTGGCATTAAACAGTAATGCAATTAAAAACATTGCAAAAACAATGCAATTAAACTTTAAACAATTTGGCAATAGCAGGCTTAGTATTCACTTTAGTTTAGTGTGAAAAGTGGCATCTCCCGTCGGTCACTATTCGCTGGATATCTGGTGATATGGACGTCACTTTAATCCGCAGGCAGTTCTCAAGGCTTTTATGCGTCAGTCGGTTCCTCTGAGATGTCTTTATCGCATTCATTGATGAAAAGGACGACTCGCATACATAGGTGGAAGGAAACATTGTGAGCAATTGTCACTATAGCCAATTGAAATGCTAGAAATGATCACGTGGACTCGGAGAACCAATGGGAAATTCGTATAGTTTCTCTTTTCCGGTGCAGTGATCCCCCAGGGCGTGCGTCAGCTAATTTAATTCAACTAAACCACGTTAGTTAAATTTAGTAAAAACAAAACAAAACAAACATCTTTAGGTAGCTTCTTGCAAAGAGGAAATACCAACTCAGGAGCCAGAAGAGGAAACTACGACTTCCAAGACAAACAAAACGAGGAGTCATATTTAAAATACGGGTTTATCGCAACCGGTGTCTCTCGCGTGTTCACATGGCAACACGAGGCTGATTGATTGATTGATTGAAAACTTTATTAACCGATTGCAGAATGGGTTCAATGAAGCAAGCAACTGTGTTCAAGTTGGGTGGACATGGGTGGGCATTCAACGCGAGTGGACATTTGACATATTTCAAACATTAGCATGGACCGAAGCAGAAACAATAATAAGCCCAGGTCTGCCTGCATTATGGTGAGTTGTACATTCGATGTATAATACACCCGCTGTGGTGCTTCAAATCAAATGCACCCTACTGATCTGTTCATGTGTTATAATAATAATAATAATAATAATAATAATAATAATAATAATAATACATTCGATGTATAATACACCCGCTGTGGTGCTTCAAATCAAATGCACCCTACTGATCTGTTCATGTGTTATAATAATAATAATACATTCAATGTATAATACACCCGCCGTGGTGCTTCAAATCAAATGCACCCTACTGATCTGTTCATGGTTATACTAATAATAATACATTCGATTTATAATGCGAGCACATGCATTAAAATCAAATGACTGATCTGTTCATGTGTTATGCACTGTGTTAGAGGCACTTTATAATAGAAAAAAGACAAACATGTGCAAACATGTATATGTCGTTTATTTTGACAGAGTTAAAAAAATGTCATTATCATTGGCCCGCCACACAATGGCTTGGGGAAAATTTGGCCCGTGGGCAAACCTAATTGCCGACCCCTGCGCTACTGCATCAACGTTATGATTAACAAAGCAAGGCATTTGTTTTGTTGCATTAACGTTATATTACTATTGCTATCGATAAATCTAGGTGTTCTAAAATCTATTGCTATTGGTAAGAGAGATACTATAATAAGTTAGTGTCTCGGAAAACGAGAGCCCTGATCGCAATGGCGGAGTTTCAGGAAGTAAACAAGCAAAATGAGAGCTTCCGATTGGTCATTTGCTTTATTTCCCATGAAACCAGTCACTTCACTCTACTGTGATTGGACCGTTGGCTTGAGTGCAATGTGGGACTTGTAGTTTTTTAACGATTCTCAGCGGAGAAATAAAAAGTACGACTGAAGGCTGTAATCTGCAGTCGCACACCGTGCGCGTAATTGATTTTTGAGGTTCGCACACACATATTTTTAGGGGCATATGCGAGCAATATGGTCGCACTGTAGAGCCCTGTGAATGTAATGCGAGCCGCCGCGCTCGACTGGAAATATGAATGGAAATTGCTAATAAAAAAAATAACGATTAAAAACGAGATATCTCGTCGGCTTGCACTCAGCGGTTGGCATGAACTAACGAATTATGCCATGGCTGGCACTCAAAGTATTAAGGTAGTAGTAGTAGTTACACAACAGGAAGCTAGCAAACAGGAAGCTCCATGTGCTCAATGCTCATACTGCTGAACCTGAGCGAAGCATTTGATACAACATCATGATGCATCAGACTGGAAAACTGGGTCAGCCTATCAAGCCCACTTCTAGAAAGTTCTAAAAACCTATACATGGTCAGTAGGGGTGTAACGGTACACAAAATCCACGGTTCGGTATGATTTTCGGTATCTATTTATTTATTTAACTGTATTAAACAATATAAAACGAATTGGCCATAATTTACTGAGCAAACTAAGGCTTACCTACAAATAACACTTAAAGTAAATCTGAAGATTATTATATAGCAGATGCCTTGGATAAGTCGTGGACAACTGTAGCGTGTGCTTGTTTATACAGAGCTGGTATGACTTGCTGGCTGAAATACGGACGAGAGGACACTAGGTAGCGGGGCTCTATTACTCTCTATGCTCTATATCTGAAAAAAATATTATAGAATATATATATATATTTTTTTTTTTGTGACCTCCAACAGGGCAGTTTTAAAACCAGAGACATTGGACAGACTTGTCTTTCTTGCCTGCAACTTAAAGTAATGGCTTTGCTTGTCCAAATGACAATACTGACCAAATTGAGATTTATTTTTCTCTTGTCCATTTATTTTGTTTGCTTTCTAATTTAAAATACAGTTTGAAACAGTCTGTACACAGTAGGCTATGTGTGCTAGCAGAGCTAGTCTCCAGTCATGAGTCACGGTGCACATGTGCAGTGGTTTGTCCACCAAAAAAGCGCCAAAAGATAGAAAAGAAACTAGCAGAGCCAGAACTGTTCAACTCCCCTGGAGCCACAGCCAGCAGAGAAGCCGGTTTACTTTCGCTTTCAAACCAGCTGCAGCCTGAGAACTGGAGTGTGAGGAGATGTAACACTAAAGATGGCGGCAACGACAAAGAATTGCTGCAAAATAAACATACATGTTGTTAAAAATATATATATATATATATATTTTATATTAGATATTTTTTTATTGAGTGATATGAGATTGTTATCGATATCGTTATCGCTATATCATTTTTGCCCATATCGCCCAGCCCTAGCGCGTACTGTACCGGAGGACCACATTGAGGCGGTACAGTACATATTCACGTACCGTTACACCCCTAATGGTCAGGATTTCTCTAGCTCTCTTGGACGTTTTACTTCAGGGAAGGTATGGGGCCCCACAGGGATCAATTCTTGGGCCCCTGTTCTTCATATGTTCCCTCTCGATCACGCTATTAGAAAACACAAGTTATGGGGCGCCCTCGTGGCGCATACCATAGTGGCTCGCGCACCTACGCGGCCGACACGGGTTCGATCCCAGCACCCGACGTTATTTGTCGCATGTCCTCCCCACCTCTCCTCCCGTTCGCCCTCTCCTCTGTCGGTCCTGCGTGACTAAGAAAAAGCTGTAAAAATGCTAAAAAATAATAATAAAAAAAAATAAAACACAAGTCATTTAGCATATCATTTAGCTGATTATACAAAACTGTATACCTCATTGTCCTTCAATGATTTGAGCCTTGTTATCTATGTGTTTTCCTTATTTTTGCCTTTTGCCTTTTCTTCCACACCCACATTTGTTCCAGGTGTTATGCCAATTCTCCCATGGTCATTGTGCTACCCTACGGTCAGTCTGGGGAGGGTGTAGACTTACTACCACATGCAGAGTCCGATACATGCCGAGTCGCCAGGCTGCTTCTTTTCACCCGACAGCTATGAGTTTCACTGGGAGAGCGTAAGTTGCGTAACGCATGCAGAGGTTTGCACGGTCTCCCCCAGATCCTCTCCCTGTTGAACAGGCGCCGTGACCAACCAGTAGGAGTCGCCAATTGTGTTCGTAGGTACGACTATCCAAGCTGGAGGTTCCGCTGCCGGGGATTTAACCTGGGTCTCTGGTAGGTGAGTACTTAGACCTCTACACTACCCAACCACTCCCTTGTTTCATTGTTTACCTGTTTAGAAGATATAAACCATTGGATGACTCGTAAATTTCTTCGGTTCAACAAAGATAAGGACATTTGTTTTTTTGTATGCCCTGAAGAAGGCCGAAACATGGTGTTTTTTAATTGTTCTAATATGAACTAAGTAACTCATTAAAGCTTTTTTATACATGAAGAGTGCCTGGAACTTCTTAGTTTTTTCAAAAGATAAGGACATCTTTGCATTAGTGCTGTCAGGCGATTAAAAAAATTAATCTAATTAATTACAGGATTTGTAATTAATTAATCTAATTAATCGCATTTTAATCGCATAACCATGTTATGCCTGATATTCTATATTCTATAATCATATTTCAAATTGCATGTGTCCGGATGGCAGAATTCAGTACTGTATCTACAAACCTTCTGTTTAATCATCTTCCATCTATTAATTTGCTTAGATTTTTCAGGTCTGGTCAATTTGAGCATAGTGTTATTCACAGTCAAAGATAAAAAAAAAAATTGTATTGATATTTTCATTTGGTTCATTACAATTTACTCAAGCCTAGTAACAGACACAGTATTTCTGACACTGATCCATAGATGTCCCTAGAATCATATACCAAGAACATGCAAATGGACCATATAAAAAAAAGTCTGTAATGTGTATTCTACGTTCTTATGGAATGAATGAGATAAAAAAAAAAAATTATTAAAAAAAAAAAAAAAATTGTAATTAATTTTGAGTTAACTTTCATAACGCGATAATTTGCTGTGTAATTAATTAATCTAATTAACGCGATAAACTGACAGCCCTACTTTGCATATTTAGATTATCCGTCCCTGAAGAGCAGCGATCAGGTCAGAAACCTTGGTGCGATTATGGATGCCGACTCAGCATTCGCATCACAAAAACAGCATTCTATCACTTAAATATATATCCAAGGTTAGACATTTTCTCTCAGTCAGACTCTGATGCATGCCTTCATAGATAGTTATAGACGGTTATAAATAATGCCCTTTCCTCTGGACTTCCAAAGACGTCTGTGGTGTGACTGGGACAAGAAAGTCTGAACACATCACACCTGTTCTTACATCACTGCACTGGCTTCCAGTGAGCAATACACATTCTGCTGCTGGTCTACAAAGCCCCAAGTTGCCTGGCACAGCAGACTGTGGCTGCGGTTAGACTTTCGCTTCGTTTTCAGGCGAGTTTCGCCGCAACGTAGCGGGAGGCGAGTCACACTTTCGTTTTGTCACCCGAGCACAGTGATGTGGTACACTGCCAAAGGTGGCAGTAGGTGGCGAACATGAAGGCAATTTTCAACCAATCAGAACTTGAATGTGCCAATACACTTCCTGCAAAGAAAATGTCAACAAGGCGGGCGCCGCCATCTTTGCCTATTTACCCAATGCAGCACTTCTTTTTCAGCAAAGTGTAATAAAAGTGCAATAAACAAAACGGATACATTCACTGTGTTCTGCCTGTCATTTGTTGATGAAACAAAACTAACATCAACACAAGTGACCACCAAGAGCGGATAGTTTAGTCTCAAAAAAGATCGGTGACGTTGTTAGCTACATTGTTAGCTGCATGCTAACGTGAATGGAATATGCCATTATAACAGTATAGCATTGTGGCTAGAAGCTAACGTTAGCTCACGCTAGTTAGCCAGCACCAAACTGATGATATCGGGAGCTATCAGTAGCTAGATAACATTAGAGACAACGCCGTGTGTATTAAACAAAGGTGAATAGATGACTGGGCCATTTTGTTTAATGCTTGTTAAGATTGAAAGAGGAGCTCTGAGCTAACAGGGTCTGATAGCTAACGTTAGCCAGCTGCTCATGCAATCGGTAATGCTAGCAGAATGAATGGATGTAAACTTTATTTAACATATTGCATAATGGGTACAATACAATACGGCTCAATACAAACGATTGTTAAGGGAATGCAGACTGTTGTAGCTTGGACTGGGGTCCTTATAACAATAACTTGACAACACATGGTAGCTGCAGCTATTTGGGACAGCTCTGCTGTCACCGGAAGGGCACGCAGATGGTATCTACTGCGCATGGGCGTTTTCGCAACAACGGCTCCGTGCAGATTACACGACATGTTGTCGCGAGTTTTGGCGCTACTCCAAAACGGAAAACACAATTTAGCGTTTTCAGTAGGGCCACAATGTATCCGCCAAAAACGGCATTTCTATGTAAAAGGGACAGCAAACTTATTCAAAAACGTATAAAAACGAGCACAAAAACACTGTGTGTAACAAGCACCTGTATCTCCTATAGGGAGGTGTAGTCTGACGTCACTTTAGTTTCCCGTGCGGCCCACCCGTATAGGGGTTTATCATTGGGAAAATGTATTATCGGCTATTGTAATAATTCTGCCTCATCAAAATGTGTTCCCTTCTATCACTAACATTATTGTTAAAGCATTTTTGGTTGAAATAAAATTATACGTAATAACGATTAATTGTGAATTGTTTCATGTTGAGCTATAGATTGTGGATGAATACACACAGAAAGGCACACCATGCCAATGTTCATGCTTTATTTGTGACGAGACGATTTAGAAATGTAAATACATTTCAATTTCAAGCAAGGTGGACCGGCTGGAAACAACAATGACGTAACCACTACACCTCCCTATATGCTTCCGTTGTATGAGCCAACTAGGTCTGGCAGGTCATCAGGCCTTCTACTCATACCAAGAAGCTGCCTTTACTATGGAAAACCCAGCCAGATGAGCTCAAACGTGCCCCTACTACTGGGCTTAAAAATCCCCTTTCCTCCACAGCCTTTGATTAAGTTGTAGCCTTGTTAGTTGGGATAGGGGGGAAATGTATCAAGTATCAACATAAAAATCGAGATTCTATTGCTAGCAATTCAATTCTTATTTTCCCCTTTCTATGTAAAGTGACCTTGGGTCTTTTGAAAGGCGCTATATAAAACCAAGTTATTATTATTATTATTACTCATCATCGTTTGGAGAAGATTTGGATGATATGTCTGCACGGTGAGTTTGAGTCGAGATAATCTGCAGCTGAAGAGCCATGCACGGTTTACATTGGAAAGCGATAATACTAAGGTTACCGAAGGAATCCATCTCATGTATCTCCGAGGATATGTTTTTTTTTGTCTTTTTCTCCCTCCTCTTTTTTCGATTTTTCGCCCATCCCACTGTTAGTCGTTATGCCAATTCCCAACTCCCTTCCTGGTTGTTGCGCACCCCCCCTACTGTTGGTCCGAGAGGCCGGAGACTATCACATGCTATCCTCCGACACATGCGCAGCCAGCCGGCAGCCAGCCTGGCAGCTCAGATTCTCACTGGGAGAGAGTGTAACGTGTGGAAGGTCACACTACCTCCCTCCAGATCCTTCCTTCGCTGAGCAGGCGACCCGACCGAACTGTAGGAGTATTTTTCTGTTTACAACGCCCAGGACCCACCCATCAGCTTTCCCACCCTCTATACCGCCAATTGTATTAGTACGGACGACCAGCCAAACTGAAAACAATGTGGAGAGCTGGATTCGAACACGCGAACCCAGCGTCTCCAGCATTGGTGGTGAGTGCCTTGCCCACTGCACCACCTAGCCGCCCATGTCTGTACTCTTGAGTTTGTTGACATGACTCTGTTTCAGTGGTGGTAGCTCTGTTGTATTACTGTCTGATGCTTCCCCATTTAGCCTAATGTCGAAATGTCTCTTAAGTTACTACTGTCAATGGTTCTCTTACCGCAAAAACAATGTTTTTGCTAAGCATGTCAAGCCTTGTTGCATCTTTTATCCATTTCCAAGCCCTGCGCTTTGCACCATCGTACATCTCATTTCACCTCGAACCAAATCAATACTTGAGGCTATATGTTGTATTGTCTGAGACCTTTTACGGAACACAATAGACTAGTGAGAAGCAACTGCTGCTGGCCTGGTTTCCCTCCACGTCCTTTGAAACGGGCCACTGTAACAGACACAGGCACAAGAGAATGGGAGGAGAGGGTTGAAATGTCGTTTTAACAGACACAAAAGAATGGGAGTAATCGCCACAAGCCTATAACTGCAGTTACCGCACACACATTAACAAAAATGTTGCCACTTCCTCTTGTGTCAATCCTGCAGGTGTCAATTCAATCTAAATTTTGATGCTTTAAAAGAATTTGTCGATTTAAAATACATGGAGTTCAGATCTAGTAAAGAAAGGAAGAGAAATGTTTGTGTCAAAACATTTTATAAAATTGTATATCGACCACCCTGCTCTCTAAATATTGGCATTTAGCAATTGAAAAACCCATACTGGTCGACCACTAGCAGTTTTAAACAGACACAGGCGCAAGAGAATGGGAGGAGAGGGTTAAAAGCTAGGACAAGTCGACTTGGTCTTGGTCAACCAAAACTTGGTCAGTACATTTTTATGGGTTTTTCCATGCTGAATGAGTTATTTCCTGACAAAAGTCTCTGGTGTGCATGAGATTTACAGAGGTGCTTCTGCGTTATTGGACCAAATATACAGATCAGTTGACAAAATCAACATATCGTTTAGTCGACAAATCCTATGATTATTGGTTGACAAAGAATTCCTTTAGTCAAGGACAGTCCTAGTAAAATGAGGAAACAATGATGAGAGTACAAAGAGATGGGGTGTTAGGAGAGAGAGAGAGAGAGAGAGAGAGAGAGAGAGAGAGAGAGAGAGAGAGAGAGAGAGAGAGAGAGAACAGCGCTTCTGTTGTCCTTGTCTCAAGTCAAGGTTCTCATTAACATGGGTGGTAGTTCATCTCAGTCTGCCCCCCCCCCCCAATACCCAGCAACCCCCCTCAGCACAACCTCATTGATCACTGTTACAGGATGCGCCATGGCGGCACAGACAACACACATACACACTCACACATCCCTACACAGAGACACACACTCACACACAGAAAACACACACATCCCTACACAGAGACACACACATACCTACACAAACACACAAAACACACACACACACACATACCGACACAGAGACACACAGACAACACACACACATACCCACACAGAGACACACACACATGCCTACACAGACACAAAACACACACTCACTCACTCACACAGACTACACACACACTCACTCACACATAGACACAAACACACACATTCCTACACAAAGACACAGACAACACAAACACACACACTTACAGAGACACACACACACATACCTACACAGAGACACACAAACACCAAGCCACACACTCCAATAGTCATGAGACTCACTCAACACTTAAGAGTCACGAGACACACACCGTAACACCCAACCCCCCTCCTGTGCGCACTATGTGCACTATACACAAGCACAAGACATAATATAGCTTTAGGTGAGAACATGGCGCTGAACAACACAGCAAACTAATTCTCCCTGGGTCGGGGATGGAGAGCAAAAACCTACTTCCTACACATGTGCAACACGTCACCCTCCATTTCCTCTGGGTGGGCGGAAGGCGATAGCAGCCGGCCCTGCGTCATGCCAGTGGGCCCTGGCCCTGGCCCCAGCCGAGCGCCACCTTCCATTCAAGATTCAGTATAATGACAACAACAAGCACGCTTTTCAATCTCGTTGCGTGTTTTAACAGAAGGTATGCTGAAAATTGTGTAAATGTACCCAAAATGTTAGAACTGTTGTTGTGAAAATTATTATTAACCCTTTCACTGCCATAGAAGGTTAGCCCTTTACTATCACACAACCGACGGCGATGCTCCATCATTAGCATCATTAGCACCGCATCCGCGGAGCTAATGATGCTAATGATGGAGCATCGCTGTCGGTTGTGTGATAGTAAAAGGCTAACCTTCTGTATTGTCACAGTGAAAGAGTTAACCGGCTGTCATGTGGCAGTGAAAGGGTTAAAGCTCTTTGATCTCTGTCCCCCTGGATATTAACAGAATCAAGCCATTTCAGATATCCAACCTGCTTCCTTGAAGATATTGCACAATATACATTGATTATATACTCCGGTTGGCCCATCAGTCACTTCTAGTTAAGTGGTGTCAGGAGAACAACCGTGTCCCTAACAATCAAGCATCTATATAGACCTGTTCGCGGTTTACAAACATACCGTGTTCGAGCCAATCAGCAATACCAACTGAGTCACGTGACTAAGTTACCCCGGACCTGCACGAGCTGCTGCGTCAAAAGAATACAACAGAGCTCTATGGAGAAACCATGACACTCCCCCCGGACTAAAAGTTGTTTCAAACGAACACGGCTGGATGTCATTTTGCCAAATCAGCATGGCTGTGAGTGTGAGTCTTTCACCTTTTACATATCTAGCTTTGGCATGGATTAGGTGGTATGAGACGGTCACGGTATTATGGTATACCAGGGTATTTAGAAATCCTGTCGGTATGATTTTCAATACCGTGACGTCACAGACTGTGCGCCACACGACGTTATAGTGTGTTCCTGTGGGTCGACCATCTTGCATGTGTGTGACAAATAAAGACTTATTCTTCTATAGAATGCGGTTATGGACCGGTGGCCGTCCGTTTATTAAGGTCAAATGGACCTTCCAGACATCGGATGATTGTGGATTCGGGTATCGGAGCGTTTTTCTAACGTTTTGAGAGTATGGATTTGTGCGTGAATGTGGACTCTGGAACACGTTGTTTGGGTAAATAAGTTATGTTATGGTTAAGCGTATGGAAGATGAATGTATGAGGGTCCGGATATCTTTTCTTAGAATGCGGGACGTTCGTATGGATAATTGTCCGAGTTATGAATGCCGGGCGGGAGTGTATGGTTGGTAAACCGTTCCAGTTCGACTGATTGTGTGTGCGTATTGGCTTTGGTGATTCGCTACAGGGGTTTAACGGCTTCAGCTGGGTTTTGATTATCAGTTTAATCAATGCAGATTACATTTTGTGCGTCAGTATGTGTACTGTCGTGAGTTTGTGAGTCACGTTGGTTTCATTTCAGCCTCCGTTATACGTTATTTGTTCCGTATGTCGTTTCATATCTGTGTGTCTCGCATGTGCGCGCTGTGCAGTTTGTTAACATGGGTCGCTAAGGAATTTAGGTTAGAGGTTGGAGAAAGTGCACGTTTAGGTTGAAAGAACGGCCCTAATGTCAAAGCATTTCAATATAAGAGTCTTGTATCAATCTTAAGATACCACAGTTATGTTGTGGATGTAAATTAACATGTGCTTGCTTATGTAGAAACAATGCAAGATAACGAGACCTTTTCATTATAACGTCTTGCAACTATGGTTATGACTAAGGTAAGGTATCAAGTATTT
The DNA here is from genome assembly GCF_963971535.1 of Notolepis coatsorum. Classification (NCBI taxonomy): domain Eukaryota; kingdom Metazoa; phylum Chordata; class Actinopteri; order Aulopiformes; family Paralepididae; genus Notolepis; species Notolepis coatsorum. The sequence continues at coordinate 41,469,441 of NC_140166.1, read as the reverse complement.
ACTCCCGAAAAATCTTTATGTATGGTGATAACGAGTATATTGTTAACTTAGCTCCCCCCCCCCCCCCTGCGGATGAAAGTCATACCGTCATATACCGTATACCGGGGTGTGATGTCAGAAAGGTATGAAGGTATGAAAAAAATTATACCGCCCAAGCCTAGCATGGATTGATTGTTTAGATCGCTAGCATGGCTAACAAATGCAAATATATTGTAGTCTGCCCGTTGTTCTGACCAGGATTACGTTCCTTTCTGCCTCGGGTCTGCAAGTGCATATTTATCATGACGTCGTCGGCGAACAAGTCTATAGTGTCCAGTGAACAGAGAGCCACGCCCCCTCAGCCTACACTTATAACAAATCAAACGATGCACCTGAAGCTAAAAGAAATTCCATTAACATCCCACAATAAGCTTTTTTCTGACTGAATGTTTTAAATAAAATCATTGTACTGGATCTTTAAAAAGGAACACGCCAACTTTTGGGGAAATTAGCTTATTTGCCATATACCCTGAGTTGGACAAACAGATACATACCCTTTTCTTCTCTGTGCACACAGTGATTTCATCATCAAAAGCCCTGTTTTATAAAAAGCCCAGGCAGCAGTGGTTCGGCAAAAAAATTTATATATCTGCTTAGAAAATGAAAATGTCTAATTATTATTATTTAATTTTTTTCACGTGGTATACAGTGCATCCGGAAAGTATTCATACCCCTTCACTTTTTCCACATTTTGTTATGTTACAGCCTTATTACAAAATGTATTAAATTCATTTTTTTCCCTCAAACTTTTACACACAATACCCCATAATGACCAAATGAAAAGATTTAGAACTTTTTGCAAATGTATTAAAAATAAAGATTTAATATCACATGTGCATAAGTATTCACACCCAGGGGAGGAAACTAACTTTTTGGCTTACCAGCCAACTGGCGAGTATCTGATTTTTTTTACCAGCCAAACAGATTTTTTACCAGCAAAAAAAAATCGCTAATTGTGATAATTACTTCTTTGTATGTCTTCGTCTAAATTGATTTTCAATCAAAGTAATAAATAATAATCACACTGTGTCTCTACTCTTTAAAATATTAGCATAAAACATGTTAACATGAAAGAGGGATCTATTCTGGGTTGGGCTGAACTGGGCAGTGAAAGATGCTGGGTTGGACTGGGTTGGGCAGTGAAAGAAAAAACCTGAAGTATGTTGTGAAGTGTATAGATAGATGTGAAATGTATAGATGTAGCAGTACTGTCTATCTGTATGTCGTGTATGTCATAATGTTATGATGAATTGAAAATGGGGGACCCTGATGTAAACAAGACGAAAGTATTTCTCTGGTCTGCATCCCCTTAACAATTGTGTGTATTGAGCCGTACTGTATTGTACCCATTCTGCAATCTGTTAAAGTTTTCAATCAATCAAGTTAACTTTGAACCTCGGTTGTCAAGCCGCGTCAATGTTGTGTATGCATCTGAGTGGCATCACAACGGTGTTCACTGTGCCTTTAAGACAGCACGGTGGTCTTACGACAGTGCTGTGAAGTACCGTCAAGTATTGTGGTAACGTCAGTTGGGTTGGTGTGCTGTTGTGCACTGGTTGAGCTAGCCCCCGCCCCCCCCCCCCTTTTTTTTCTTTTTTTTTATACTTTTGTTTATTATGCTTTTTTTAAGGACATAGAAATCGAAGTATATGTCTGCATATATACATTATTGTATTGTCATTGTCCACAGAACAGATAACAACATTAAGCCCCTTTTGTGACTGCAATGTGCAAGCCAGGGGCTTTTGATCATGAAATAAAATGTCTAACCTTACGTCGTAGTCCGGTGCGTTTTTTGGAAACATTATAGTCATAACAGAGATACACCTAGCTAACATGGGGCTGGCTGCTTTGAGCACACACGCACACGGGGCTAACGTTAGCTAGCAAGCAGCTATAGCTAAAACGCTAACTAGAAGCTAACTACTATACAGTTCCAATAGACTAACATACACCTCTGTGATTTAAATGTGTCCTTAGTAACTTATACTCGAGGGTTGTACTAGGGTTGGATGCAGTTCCCCGTTGGTCAGGCTGTCTGTTTGTTTTCCATCTTCTGCTGTGTTTAACGTTATCTGTTTGCGAGTGCTCCCTTGACTGATGGTTAGTACCGCGGGACTTTTATTAAACATTCTGATTCTATATGTCCGCAGGTTGGGCACTACTGCGGGAACTTTTATTAAACATTATATGTCCGCGGGTCTTGTGCAGTACTCGCCAGACTGGCGAGTGGTCTTCATGAATCACTCGCCAACGTAAAAAAATACTTGCATTTGGCGAGTAAAGTGGCCTAATTTCCTCCCCTGTTCACACCCTTTGCTATGACACTCAACATTTTGCTCAGGTCCATCCTGTTTCCTCTGATCATCCTTGATATGTTTTTACAACGTGATTGGAGTCCGCCTGTGGTAAATTCAATTGATTGGGCATGATTTGTAAAGGCACACATCTGTCTATATTAGGTCCCACAGTTGACGGTGCATGTCAGAGCACAAACCAAGCCATGAAGTCAAAGGAATGGTCTGTAGACCTCCGAGACAGGATTGTATCGAGGCACAGATCTGGGGAAGGGTAGGGCTGGGCGATATGACGATATTATATAAATATCGGGTACAGTTCATTAACGATACACTTTAACGTATCGTGGATATCGTCAAAATCAATGGAGGACATTCTGGAAGTAAAAAACGAATACACGCTTGCCGATTGGTGCTAAGAACAGCAGGGCGGGTGCAAGCGGTGTGACGTAATTGGCAGACTTGTTTGGGGGAAAAAAGAAAAACATTGTGATGTGTATCGCCGAAAGGTCAGAAAATATCGTGATATCATATTTAGGCCATATCGCCCAGCCCTAGGGAAGGGTAAAAAAAAAATTCTGCAGCTTTGAAGTTTGAAGGTGCCAACGAGCACAATCGTCTCCATCATTTGCAAATAGAAGACGTTTGGAACCACCAGGACTCTTCCTAAAGCTGGCCGCCCGGCCGAACTGAGCCATCGGGGGAGAAGGGCCTTGGCCAGGGAGGTGACCAAGAACCCGATGGTCACTCTGAGAGCTCCAGTGTTCCTCTATGGAGATGGGAGAACCTTCCAGAAGGACAACCATCTCCACAGCACTCCACCAATCAGGCCTTTATGGTAGAGTGGCCAGACGGAAACCACTCCTCAGTAAAAGGCACATGACAGCCCGCATGGAGTTTGCCAAAAGGCACCTAAAGGACTCTCAGACCATGAGAAACAAAATTGTCTGGTCTGATGAAACCAAGATTTAACTTTTTGGCCTGAATGCCAAGCGCCATATTTGGAGGAAACCAGGCACTGCTTATCACCTGGTCAATACCATCCCTACAGTGAGGCGTGGTGGTGGCAGCATCATGCTGTGGGGATGTTATTCAGCGGCAGGAACTGGGAGACTAGTCAGGATTAAGGGAAAGATGAATGCAGCAATGTAGAGAGAGCTTGATGAAAACCTGCTCCAGAGCGCTCTGCACCTCAGACTGGGGCGAAGGTTCACCTTCCAACAGGACAAGGACCCTAAGCAGTAAGCACACAGCCAGGATAACAAAGGACTGGCTTCAGGACAAGTCTGTGAATGTCCTTGAGTGTCCCGGCCAGAGCCCACACTTGAACCCCATTGAACATCTCTGGAAAGATCTGAAAATGGCTGTGCACCGACGCTCCCCAACCTGATGGAGCTTGAGACAATCTGCCAAGAAGAATGGGAGAAACTGCCAAAAATTTGGTGTGCCAAGCTTGTAGCATCATACTCAAGAAGACTTGAGGCTGTAATTGCTGTCAAAGGTGCTTCAACAAAGTATTGAGTAAAGGGTGTGAATACTTATGTACGTATGTGTTTATTCTTTTACATTTCTAATACATTTGCAAAAAATAAGAAAAAAAACGTTTTCACTTTGTCATTATTGGGTATTGTGTGTAGAATTTTGAGGGGGGGGGATATTTAATCCATTTTGTAATAAGGCTGTAACATAACAAAATGTGGAAAAAGTGAAGGGGTATGAATACTTTCCGGATGCACTGTACACAGGTCACAACATGTTTACAGGAGCGTTTTTGGAGTTGTTTTCCATGACTGTTGGGAACTAGGCTGCACTGGCACACCTACTTCCAGCGAATGACGCTAAGCTGGGCTAACGGTGCGGCTGTTCCCTAAGCCTAATGCATGCACAGAAAAGAAAAGGGTATCTGCTTGTCTAACTCCAGGGTAGATGGCAAATAAGCTAATTTCCCCCCAAAAAGTTGCAGTGTTCCTTAAAAGTGAGGTTAGCCAGGAAGCACAAAGCTACATCACTGCATCAACCGGAGTGTGTTGGCCCCCAGCCCCCCAGAGCCACTACATCCACAGCTGCCCGACACATTGGCTCCATTTGTGAGGTTTGTGGTGGGGTTAGCCGTACGCATGGCCCCTCGCAAGCAACACGCTTCCAAATGCCAAGTGCCATTCACATCATTGTCACTAGTGAGTCACTGGTGGTAACTGCCTGGCCTCATCATGGCGCCAAGCGCCACACAGCTACTGCCAGGTCGACCAGACTAATGTCCAGATGCTGCTGCTGCTGCGTTCTGTTCCGCCACCTTCTGCTGCCATGAATGGGACCGAACGGGTAACACTGGCACTGGACGGCGGGTGCTGGCCAAGGCTTTACACTATACAGTTTCATTAGTGGGGCGGCGTGGCTCAGGGGTAGAGCGGAGCGTCCAATGATCAAAGGGTTGGTGGTTCGAATCCCGCTCAAGCCCATGTCCATCCCATTGCCGTTGTGTCCTTGGGCAAGACACTTAACCTACTTGCCTCGTATGAATGTGTATGCATGTGAATGAATGTTGGTGGTGGTCGGAGGGGCCGTAGGCGATGATTATTCGCCACGCTTCCGTGAGTCTGCCTCAGGGCAGCTCTGGCTGCAATTGTAGCTTACCACCACCGGTATGACTGTGTATGAACGAATAATGGACTCTGTGAAGCGCTCTGAGTCAGAGAAAAGCGCTATATAAATCCAATCCATTATTATTATTATTATTATTATTAGTAATGATTAACCCTTTCACTGCCACACTACAGAAGGTTAACCCTTTCACTACCACTCTACAGACTGTTAACCGTCTGTAGTGTGGCAGTGAAAGGGTTAACCGTCTGTAGTGTGGTAGTGAAAGGGTTAACCGTCTGTAGTGTGGTAGTGAAAGGGTTAACCTTCTGTAGTGTGGTAGTGAGAGGGCTAATGATGAATGAATGCACTGCACAAATCCTCATAACTAGTTTGAATTCATAAAAAGACCAGATAGGTAAACGCTGTATGGTAAAACAGAGGGTTAATAAAACGGATGGCATTTGAGAACATAATGAGGCGGCCCATTAAAAAATGTTGACACTAATGTTAGGTCACCCGAGGCCACGCACAATGTAAACAACAGCTGCCTGTCGTGCAAACCAAGGCAGAAATAAATGTATTTCCCCATGAATCTCTCCTCCTCCACAATGCGACATGGAGATTTCATGCGGACCGAACCAACAATAAGACATCATGGGCTGAGCCCCCGTTCCATGACCCTGTGTGCCCTACGTTGAGAAATGAGTCATTCTCCCCGCACTTCTTTGGTGTGGTAGTACTACGTACTAACCCTTAGCATCTTTCCCCCCATCCATCCCTCTCTCCTCATACACATTCCTCTCCTCTCCTCCAGCCACACATAATGTAGCACCGAGGGGGGATGGGAGAGAGAGTGAGAGATAGAGGCTGCATCTATGGCATATAATCAATGTCCAGGGGGCATTTCGTATTCATTGTCCTCTGACTTGACTACGCGTGATGTCTTCACCTTGAGCAACAACAACAACACAAGCAAGAGGTAGTGTCTCATGCTAAAGAGACAAGAGAGGGGGCAATATGGCACAGAGGTGAATGGAGTTACACCAGCGTTTCCGTTAGCCGGTAATTACCGGTATTTGACCGGCAAAATCTGTTGAAGTCCGACATATGTAATCTCTCCGGTCTTAATGTCCGGTGAAAATAATTCCCTGAGTCTAAGCACAATTTGATTATTTGAATTGTATTAAAATAGGCTAAAATTAAATAGCCTATGCGATGAACGAAACGATCATTACATTTGTTTCCTCGTTGCTTCTAATAATGACAACGACGTTGTCAGCGAGAGCTTACTGCTGGGTGTGCGAACTTTTGTGAAGCTGCAGAGCCAGAGCAACAACAGCACAATGCAGTATTCCAGCAGTACTCCAATTCAGCCATTTTCAGCCAATGTTGGGTGGGGGGCGCTGCTGTGCGGTTCCCAGAAAAGAGCCAATAACAGCTAAATGAGCTGCTCTGCAGCGCCATACTCTTTGCAAATAAGTCGTTGCGAGGTGGAGAGAGTCGTCACGCAAACCACGATAATGTTGCCGTCTCTCTGCTTTCTCAGTTCTTCGCTTGATATAATTAATACAAATGTCCAATATAACGGAATTCGTTAGCTCATAAAAATGTGATTATAACAGACTGCTGTTTAGTGTCGGACGGACTGCCCACATACGCGGTCTATTTTATTTCAAGTCAGCAGCAGCACGGAGTATCGAGGGACTTATTTTATTTGGAATATATTAATGACTGTATACGCAAAAGTAGCCTAGTTTTAAGTAATAATATTATAAATCTACATGCCTTGAGGATGACATTCTTTATATAGCCTGCCTATCAATTGTTTTAAAGCTCAATAAACTATGACCGGAATTAATCTCATTTGTCCGGTAGATTGAAATCTTGCAGGTCACGGAGACCGGCAACAATTTTTTCTAACGGAAACCCTGAGTTACACACTGGATGAATATGGCCATTACGGTTCACGAGGAGCGATGCCTAATGTAGCAGCACAACTACTACTACTCCAGAGCAAAGTAACCATTAGCCAGGCCGCTATAGCATTAGCCGTGCCCGTTAAGAGGTCAGTGGGACATTTGGAGTGAAATCGCCACACAGCAGCACACTGCAGCGTTTGTGTGTGTGTGTGTGTGTGTGTGTGTGTGTGTGTTGTTCATAGCTTCTTCTTTTTGCACACGTCCCTGCCGTGACACTGCACATCAGCAGCGAGCACTCTGGCTCACCCCACTCCAGCTGTTGTTGAAGAGGGCAATCGCAGGGCAGGGAGATCGCTCTTTTCTATTATGACGGGGGACATCAAACACGTACACACTACACACACACACACACAGATACTCACAAAGCCCACCGTCAGGCCCATCCCACCTAATGGCTGTAGCCTCATACTACTAACGGGTGCTCAGGGAGGCAATGAGGTTTGCTATATCTATATATCCATGACCCTTGGTTGACTCCGCTCCCCCATTCACCCCCCCCCCCCCCCCCCCCCCCTCGTGGCCTGGCAATGACCTCCCTATTAGGGTGAGAGACAGAGGAGAGAGTGGGTCTGGGGATCCTGTTTGAGTGGAGTGACCTGACGCAGCCGTCGGGGTGTCGAGTACACAAATCTCCCGGCAATGGGGTCAAAGCCGGTGCTTAACCATTCGTTTGGATTTTTACACCCCCCCCCCCTCACATACTCAACTCTCTCTCTCTCTTTGGTAGATCACAACTGCTAGCGATCATGCACGGCACTGGTGATGAGCCAGCTCGAGTAAGAGGGGAGAGTGAACGGACAAGTGCTGCCACTTATACACACACAGGCCACACACACACACAGGTCGGGGCAGCAGTAAGTCCCTATATCAACCGGGGTGACTGTGGCAATATACAAGGCGAGACGGAACACAGTTATTGTGGAGGCAGCCTGAATGTCGTCAACTTCCTCCCCACTGCCACAACTTCCCCCGGTGGCATGTCCACAACACAGACCACGGCTGGGGAGCGGACACGGGCAGGGCAGGCTGCTGGGTGTAATATACACTAAGTCTAAAGGGTCTGACTGGCGGGTGACTTTAGTGGCGGTGGTGACCATCTGGGCAAACCAGGTCACTGTGTTAGACAGACTTACGTGACTCCTGTCTACTCTCTGGGCTAATCCTGTGTGTGTAGAGGTGTGTGTGACTGAGTATGTTTGTGTGTGCGTGCGTGTGTGTGTGTGTGCGTGCGTGTCATGGCGCCACTCACACTCACAGGCCAGATAAAGCCTGGAGCCAGTCAAAACAGTAGTTAGCTGCAGGGCAGGGCCTTTTAGATCCCCTGCCTGCAAGATGACCTGGATCAGAAGGTATGACAAAAAAGTAGATGATGCGCTTGTTAAGATAAGATGCATGTGTGTATACCATATTCAGGGTTTTTTGTTTACATACTGAGTGCGAGTGTGAGTGTGTGTGTGTGTGCGCATATAGACGAAGGAACACAACAAGGATTGTTTGTGTGGCCACTGGCCACGTGCCAGCATGCACTTGTGCCTGTTAATAAGCAAGTGTAACGCCTGTTGTTTTGTGTGTATGTAGTAGTACTGAATAATGTGTATGGAATTTTCTGTTATATATATTTGTGTGTGTGTGTGTGTGTGTGTGTGTGTGTGTATGTGTGTGTCTGCCCCAAGGCAAGAGACTAGAGGTTAGTGTCCGGCTGCTGTCTATGATCAGGTTACACTTAGTGGGTGTGTTCCTTGGTTCCTCTGTCGCCTGTATGTCTGCCTCATTCTCTCTCTCGCTCTCTCTCTCTCTCTCTTCTCCTTCCATCTCTGTCTCTCTCACTCTCTCTCCATCTGTCTGGTAGGAGAGGCTTGGAGCATGCGTCAGCCAGGCCCGTTCCTCTGGCACCAGCTCTAACCAACCTCTCTCTCTCTCTCTCTCTCTCTCTCTCCCTCCCTCCCTCCCTCCCTCCCTTCCTCCTTCCTTCCTTCCTCTCTCTCTCTCTCTCTCTCTCTCCTCCTCCCATCTCCCGACAGCTCCTGACAGGGAGCAGCTCTGCAGCTGGTCCACAGACCCGGCAGGAGGCTGGGAGCCATGCGACTCCCTTCTCTGACCTCCTCCTCCACCTCTGTCTCTCCCTCTCTTCTCCTCCGCTGCAGGCAAAGGTGTGGGGCAGGAGATCTGCCCTGGCAGCCGCCCGCTGAGCGTAGCTGTCAGCTCTCGCCTGAACCACGATATATACACACACACACACACACACACACACCAGGGCCAGGCCCCATAAAAGACACACACACACACAGCCACCCTGACAAAGCGATGCTACGCTAGCCATCTCTATAGGGGTGTGTAAAGGTACACGTATCCGTACCGAACCGTTTCAGTGTGTACCGTACCGTTTCCGAACGAATACAACGGTATGTGTTAACCACTAACGACCGCCCACCGGGGGCCGGTTTTTTCACAATCTAATATAAGTATTATTATTATAATTTTTTTTTTTTTTACAAGTCGGTTATTAATTTCAATATAGAATATTCGTCGACAGCCCTACAAGTACAATTAGTTACTGCACAGTGCACACTACATCACCCCTGAGTGGAACAGCCAAACTTTCCCCCGCTGTACCGAAAACCCGTACCGAACCGTGACTTCAAAACCGAGGTACGTACCGGACCGTGGTTTTTGTGTACCGTTACACAAATCAAATAAAATCAAATTTATTTATAGGGCCCGACAACACACGTTAATGTCCCCATGGGCCGTACAGATCTTCTTTAAACAAGTCAAGAAGAAAACGTAACAATAAGTCAAGAACAGAACAAGAACACCATAAGGTCCAAACATTTTTAGATGAATACAAATAAATGAAAGAATGCAAGCACTCCCAGACATACCAGACATACACCCCTCTAACATGTGCTTTGACCCCCGTCTTAACCCCCTTACACTACCACACTACAGAAGGTTAACCGTATGTAGTGTGATAGTAAAGGGTTAACCTTCTGTAGTGTGGTAGTGAACGGGTTAACCTGCTGTCGTGTGGCAGTGAAAGGGTTAACCTTCTGTAATGTGGCAGTGAAAGGGTTAACCTAAAAAGAGATGAACTTCACTTCACTGTAAAGCGTGCTCGGTCTCTCAGCCTCACGTCACGTTGTCCAGCCCTTCTCAGGTGGTCTTTGGTTGCAGCGTTTGGATTCTGGCCACGTGTCAGACGCACTACTACAACAAGCCTCAGGTCAAACTCAAGCCATGTGGATCCACTGACCAATGCACATTTTGTATTATAATCATTAGGATCTAGCATCAGACCACATTTTCTGGCATTCACAATTGGTCTAAAATGTATAATAATAAATACCCTTATAAAAAAATATAAAAATGTTGTCTACAGTTCATTTTCTTGCCGTTCCATCACATTTCTTTATGCTGCCTGTGCCTCATGTTTAATATTATGCAGAATTTCAGAGTCAACACAAGACACACTAGCTCCAGCACTGTGTGTGTGTGTGTGTGTGTGTGTGTGTGTGTTGTCGGTGTGTCTCTGTGTAGGTATGTGTGAGTGTGTGTTGTCTGTGTAGTTATGTGTGTGTGTTGTCTGTGTGTCTCTGTGTAGTGTGTGTTGTCTGTGCGTCTCTGTGTAGGTATGTGCGAGTGTGTGTGTGTTGTCTGTGCGTCTCTGTGTAGGTATGTGTGAGTGTGTGTGTGTGTGTTGTCTGTGTGTCTCTGTGTAGGTATGTGTGTGGTGTGTGTGTTGTCTGTGTGTCTCTGTGTAGGTATGTGTGTGGTGTGTGTGTTGTCTGTGCGTCTCTGTGTAGGTATGTGTGAGTGTGTGTGTGTGTGTTGTCTGTGTGTCTCTGTGTAGGTATGTGTGTGGTGTGTGTGTTGTCTGTGTGTCTCTGTGTAGGTATGTGTGTGGTGTGTGTGTTGTCTGTGTGTAGGTATGTGTGTGTGTTGTCTGTGTGTCTCTGTGTAGTGTGTGTTGTCTGTGCGTCTCTGTGTAGGTATGTGCGAGTGTGTGTGTGTTGTCTGTGCGTCTCTGTGTAGGTATGTGTGAGTGTGTGTGTGTGTGTGTGTTGTCTGTGTGTCTCTGTGTAGGTATGTGTGAGTGTGTGTGTGTGTGTGTGTTGTCTGTGTGTCTCTGTGTAGGTATGTGCGAGTGTGTGTGTGTTGTCTGTGCGTCTCTGTGTAGGTATGTGTGAGTGTGTGTGTGTGTGTGTGTGTTGTCTGTGTGTCTCTGTGTAGGTATGTGTGAGTGTGTGTGTGTGTTGTCTGTGTGTCTCTGTGTAGGTATGTGTGAGTGTGTGTGTGTGTGTGTGTTGTCTGTGTGTCTCTGTGTAGGTATGTGTGTGTGTGTTGTCTGTGTGTCTCTGTGTAGGTATGTGTGTGGTGTGTGTGTTGTCTGTGTGTCTCTGTGTAGGTATGTGTGTGGTGTGTGTGTTGTCTGTGTGTCTGTGACAAATCACTTAAAACAATAGCTGATTTGGGGGCGTCCTGGTGGCTCGCTGAGATAAGTACCATGGACATGGAATATCCTGGGTTCCTATAGGACGTCTGTTCACTCTCCAAAATATCACTGGTTACTTTCCACTGTACTGTATCACAACAAGGCAGAAATGTCTTAAAATACATCTAGCCAATAAATACAATTAAATTAGTGAATCTAGTCATACTCAAAAGGAAAAAGTTGAATCCATGTGACAAGTCAGTGGTACGTCATAAAGGTGACTGTGTGTGTGTGCCCAACTCTATCAGTTTGTCATACGTGTATGTATGCAGCGTGTGTCTGTTTGTCATACATGTATGCCGCGTGTGTTTGTCATACGTGTATGCAGCATGTGTCTGTTTGTCATACATGTATGCAGCATGTGTCTGTCATATACGTGTATGTATGCAGCATGTGTCTGTCATGCATGTATGTAAGCAGCGTGTGTCTGTTTGTCATACGTGTATGTATGCAGCATGGTCATACGTGTATGTATGCAGCATGTCTGTTTGTCACACGTGTATGTATGCAGCATGGTCACACGTGTATGTATGCAGCATGGTCATATGTGTATGTATGCAGCATGGTCATACGTGTAACTATGTATGCAGCATGTGTCTGTTTGTCACACGTGTATGTATGCAGCATGGTCATACGTATATATATGCAGCATGGTCATACGTGTAACTATGTATGCAGCATGTGTCTGTTTGTCACACGTGTATGTATGCAGCATGGTCACACGTGTATGTATGCAGCATGGTCATACGTATATATATGCAGCATGGTCATACGTGTAACTATGTATGCAGCATGTGTCTGTTTGTCACACGTGTATGTATGCAGCATGGTCACACGTGTATGTATGCAGCATGTGTCCAGATGTTACCTTGTCCTTCTCGTGGGGCAGCAGCCGGACAGGTGGCAGAGACTCCAGGGACACGGTGCCCGTCCCGTCGGGCTGGGAGCTGCTGCGGCTGATGAGGCGGAAGAGAGGGCCCTGTTTGGCCACGCGGCCGTGAGCCACGGCCCTCTTCAGGGCCACCCTCAGCTGCTGATGGAAGATGCCGGGCCCCATGGAGCCGCTGCCCGACAGGTAGGCCGCCACGTCGGCCTGGCACTTAAGGAAGCGCTCGACACTCTTCAGGCTGGAGCCGCCGGCCTCGTGGAGCCCCTCCAGCGAACGCTTTATCAGCTTGTTCCAGTCCAGCCCCGGTTTCTTTCCCGAGTGGGAGTGGGAGTGGGAATGGGAGTGAGAGCTCCCCCCACTGCCACCCCCTCCTCCTCCTCCTCCTCCACCGCCCCCTCCCCCTCCAGAGCTGCCACTCCGAGGCTTGGGCAGGGCCAAGCGCCCAGGGTTGTCCGGGTCCTTGTAGGAGTTGAGCCCCTTGTTGGAGACCTTGAGGATGGTGCCGTCCTTGACGCTGAGCTCCAGCTGCTCCAGCACCGTCTTGCGGTCCAGCCCGTGGGACATGGACACGGCATTGCAGATGCGCTCCTCGGACGGCCGCTGCTTCTGCTTCTTGACCTTCTTAATGGCCTCCAGGATCCACTGGGTGTACATCGGGTTGGCCAGTTTCACCATGGCTGCGGTCTAGGTGTGTGTGTGCGGGGGCCCCGGGGGCCTGACCGCGGTGGCCGCAAACAAACAAAAAATGCCCGTAGGCCAAGGAAGGGTCCGGCCTGCGCCCCTAGTGCGCCGCCCCCCCTCTCCTCCTAGCCCCTCTACCCGCCGACTATCCTTTGTCCTGGGGCCGCGCAGAGAGTCCCTCGGAGCGTGAGTGTGAGTGGCACGGCAGGGAGCAGCTCACCATAGCATAGGCCGACCTAGCCAACCCCCCCCCACCCGATGAAAGCCGGTCCACCCACTACCACCCTCTCCCGGCAGGGTGAAGTAGCCTGGGGGACAGCAGGGGAGGAGTGGAGGTGAGCAGCAGTCTATTAAAAACCACTGGGAGGTCTGGATCTACTTGCACAAGTGGGGCTTCTTCGACTGAGGTGTCTCCCAACTTTGCCTTTTCCGCAAAATACAGAGACACACGCACAATAAAACCGGCAGATCAGTCTCCCGTCTACAGTATATTAACCAGCTCTCAATGCAACTTGTGAAATTATGTCCACGGTCTTTCCGAGTTGAAATGGGTTTTTCATTTGGTCGTTTAGGGCAGTGTTTTCTGAAGATTACGATGAACTCCACGGGACCAGTATTTCCCCCCCCCCCCGTTCTCCTTCTCTCCTGCGGCAGCCTGGCCTTTTCGGGTCTGGGACGGAAAGGATGCCTCACCCCAGGGAGTAGCCGGGGCCGATCACCTTCATACCGATTGCACTTCAGTAGCCGACGCACACTGAGGAAACAAAACAAAAAAGCACACGCACACAAAAAGGGTTAGAGAAACTTTGCACAAAAACTTGTGTCATGTGTACCGTATCTGTATATAAGTGGATGGATGCCATGTAAATTGTGAGCAACAGAACCACTGATGATGCAGAACACATTTCTGAGAAATCAGATAAAACATAATACTAGTACTAATATTTTATACTTAATACTATCCAAGTATAGAGTTTGAAATTGTCTCCTTTGTCTCTCGCTTATTTAATCAAAACGCAACCATGGGCACCTTCAGAGCACACACGATACAAATATCATCCGTACAGTATCATCACAACAGTGTGTAAACAAAGCCATGCCCCTCCACAAAAACATCACAAGGCCTGTTGCCTCTTATTGCAGAATCGATACCAGTCACAGACTTGTTAAATGCAGGTTACATTGGCATGTAATTTAAAGTTAACTTATAGCAACACCAGCTAAAGCAAAAGGAGACCTGTCTCAATGCATTTTGGTAAGTAAATTGTGAATTTTCAACAGACACAATGTTTTCCCAACAGTATATGGTAAATATAGTACTATGCGAATGATCTTGAACAGTTAAGTAAACTGTCGACTCTCCCTACGCTGAAAATAGGAGCATCAATACTTGAATTTGTGATGTCATCAAGTGACACTTTTTGGAGTTGGTCCATTGACATTGAAGTTGTGAGCGACTTTGTGGGCTTGTGTAATTCTTGTTTGAGATATTACTTCCAATTTATGTTTAGTTAAATGTAGTGCTTACAGGTCTGAAACAGAAATGTACCTATATCGTCAGTACAGTCACCATTCATGTCAGTGTCCAATGTTGTTATATTATTTCAGTAGTGTCTGGTCTCTCTGATGTTCAGCTTATGGAGATCTGTTCAAATTCACAAACCAAACTGAGCTGTCCAGTATTATAGACATATCATCATTTGTATTCTACTTTAGGGTGAATTGTACCTTCACTGAAAACAACATGCTCAACTATTTGTAAACAACTTGAGTAGAGATAACAGTCTACGTTACCTAATCTGACTTCAGTGAAACTATTGCTAACTAAAATAAATAAACAAAAAGCTATTTATTTGCTAGATTTAACGTGCACTGTGTTAGCTATACGATAATACATGCGTTTACTGTTTACCGAGTTGCCTGGTGCTCGGGTGTTAATGTGTTATTAACGCCAGCAAGCAGCAGGTGTATAAAAGGTAAACATGATCACCATATAAACTGAAGCTGCCTAACTTGCCTGCTCAGTTAGCCGACGTGCTAACATAAACATGATGTAGTCAAAACACAGTTTGTTAGCAAACATTAGCTGGGGGAAGCTAACGCTAGCCAAGTCAAATCAAAGCCAAGTCAAACGTCGCACGTCTTCCAGTCCCGTGTCCTTGACTGCTCTGTTTACTCTCTCGCCGACACGACAGAGGCAACTATCTCGACAGTGACAACAACAAACCTTCCCGCGAATAAGTGCTGTAGTTTTAGTCAAGCTAACCTCAACAACAGCTAGCTAACGTTAGCGTTCCTGCTGGGGGTAAAGCTATAGCCTTCACTCCCACTAGCTAACGTTAGCCCAAAACATCAACAGTGTGAAACACACACACTAGCAACAAACGCCAAGATTCTAACACACAAACGGCCGACGTTTCAAAGCTAATAACAAGCCAAACGAATAATTCCATTACCCAACTGTCGCGGTTGATATTCAACGGGGGAGATATCGCGGCCTTCTAAATCTAAAAAAGGCACAATGCAAGTTACACACACGGCCATAATAACGGCTAACGGGCGAGTGCGAAAAAAAAATCAGAAACGGGTCCCCGTGTTGTTGTGAGGAGGCCGCGCGGTCCCGCTCTCTCAGGTGAGAGGGAGAGCCTCTGCCCGCGAGACCCGCCGCGTCCCCGCCGTCCCTCCCCGCCTCGCGCGCGGACTCACTTCCTCCAGCAACCCGCCCTCCCTCCCTCCTCCCACGTACAGCCCGCGGTGCCGCGGCGAAGACAAGGCCGCTGCTGCCGCTGCTGCTGGAGTAGAGGCCTCGGCTCCCCCCTCCCTCTATCCAACCATGCCCCCCCTCGCGACCATCATCTCTCCCCGCCTTACCCCTCTCTCTCTCTACCTCTCGCGGTTCCCAGAAAGCTGGACCAGTTCTGTTGGGTTTCTCCAGAGAGAGGGGACGCCGTGTTTAAATATCCTCCCGACACCCCGGCTCTCTACTCACCGGAATTATTCCGTGTCGAGTTGCCCGAGGAGAATGTGCCAAAAATTCTTCGAATCAGAGACAACAACAAGCCCGAAAATAATGCAGCCAGAGTCGACCGGAGGCTCCAGAGCTGACGCCATCTTTGAGTGAAACAGGAGTAGCTCGGCTCGTGGGGGGGGAGGGAGGGAGGGGGGGGACCGCCGTGTGGAACAGCCAGGGCAAGGGACCGTCGTCTGTTGTAGCATCGCGTTGTTCAGGCGCTCAGGCCGACGTGCGAACAGGGGGGGAATTATTCACTGCGAGGGGAGAGGAGAGGAGAGGGGCGGGCGGGCGGAGTTGTAGCTGCGAGGAGGGGTGGTGGTGGATATTATCGGTTGTTGAACAACACATGAAATGGAAGAAAGGAAGGGACAGATGGTGGAGGAGGGAGGAAAAACGGATAGGTGTTCTTCTCGCTTTCTCCACTGTGCGCGCTCTTCTGCACACAGACAGACATGATGCGAGCGGCGTTCTTTCTAGGGAACGTCTGCATTTTATTTTCTGTGCAGCTGTGCTCACAGTGCTCCTCCAACAGAGACAAATCAAAGCTGTGAGTGTGGTGGGTGGTGGTTTAACCCTTTCACTGCAGCCACACACACCACGACAGAAGGTTAACCCTTTACGGCTGTCGTGTGGCGGTGAAAGGGTTAACCTTCTGTGTGTTGTTGTCACGGTGAAAGGGTTAACCGTTTGGTAGTGTGTGTGTGTGGCAGTGAAAGGGTTAACCGGCTGTCGTGTGGCAGTGAAAGGATTAACCTTCTGTGTATTGTTGTCTCAGTGACAGGGTTAACCGTTTGGTAGTGCGGCAGTGAAAGGGTTAACGTTAGAGGGTATTTAAAGATCAAAGTGAGACACCCTCCATCGGTAGGATCTGCAGTCTATTGTAGCAGCTGTGTTTTTGCTGAAGATGGGAAGACAACCGTATAGATACAGTGCCGAACATGTTATTATCTGGTGTTACAGTGTAGCTATCTAATAATATATCACACGCTTTTATTAAAGCATACCCGTTTATATAGAGTAGTGATGCCTCGCTAGTCAGATTATGATACGTAGCTAATATCATCTTCCCACAAAAACGATTATGTAAATTGACCGCATTGCCGATCCACACTTCCCCATCCAACACGCGCGCCTATTACATTACAATAAATGACAGTTAACCCTCACACAACATGTTCACCCTCATAATTTGTGTTTGGAGAAAGGGAGGGTTTTACAGCTTTGAGTGCAACATAAAAACTTGCATCTGTGACAGATAGATGGACTGTAATGTAAATGTATTGCCGTCAGTGCATTGAATCTACAAAGTGCCTCATAAAAAGTAATTTACACTTTCATGAGCAATAATGATAATATAATAATGATGCCACACAGAGTGGGGAGGATGCAACATAAAGCAAGACTATTGATCGTGAAAATAAAATGTTTCAGATGATGTATTAATTTGCGACGCCATGGAAGTTTGAACAACTTCACTATAGCCTGGCTTTTTTGTCAGTTCATGCAATGTCATGATTCAAGTTTCAAGTTTATTTTGTCACGTGCCTATCCTTACAGTGTAGAGGAGTGGATTATTTTTGTTTCTTGGCTCCTGGCCCTAGCAGCAGCAACAACACAAGTAGTGCAAACATGAATCAATAAGTCTTACCTATAAAATAAAAATAATTAGCAGTATATTAGAAATTAGCGGCATAGTGCATACAATAACTAAATCAATAAATTACACAGAAACACCTGTGACCTGTGTCACCAACCCTGGCAACCATCTGCCTTTTCTATTAGAGGATAACAGTGAGATCTCTCTGGGTGCAAATTAAATTATCGGAAGCTTTGTGTAAAATGATGTGTAGCAGTCCTTTGAGAGGGATTAAGGAGTGTTTTATAGGAAGCAATTAGACCGGAATGTTTCCCATGTTCCCAAATCCTTATGAGGAAATCACATTTCAAGTACAACGTTGACACTGATGGAAATGTACTATAGTGTTATTACATAGATAAAGAGTGTACAGTGTTAACACTTTGGTTGCCATGGGTTAAATTCATAATATACCATAGGTTGCCGGCTCTATTTGTCTATGGAGAAGTACCCCTTCTTTGCATGGCTATAACTTTTTAAATTCTATTGCTACATTGCCATTATTAGGGCCCATTCAAAGTCCTATATGTATTGTTCATTGTGTAGCAACGTTAAACTTTTTCATTCACATATTCATAGTAAAGTATGGTCTAATGTATAAGTATGTTTTCATCTCTTTCTGCAGCTTTCTCCAGAACGTGATCTATAGCCCCAAATGCATTATATTGATGATGCAATACAGTTTTATGGCAATCAGCGCGATATAAAAATTCCAACTAGACGTACTTCTAGAAGTTACTACACATCATCTGATGTTGACCGGATGGGCTAGGGGGCGTTTATAATTCCGTGGGCAGCGTTATACCAATCATCTAATGTGGGTCAAATGTTGATCATAGCAGTTAGTATCGAAGACGGTAATTTTACACGCTAAAACTCACCCCAGTCTCCGTGCGCCGTTGGGCGATCATCGTAGAGTAGACATTTTATCATTATGGGATGTAGATTTACCCGGTCCATTTCCAGCTTGTATAATGGTATATATCCAAATCATGTTGTTTATCGAGTTATTGGCAATCGATCGCTATGTAGTGTGTCGAGATCGAGTCCCGGAACCTATAGCGAGTGCCCGGAAGTAATACGGCCGATCAGCACAACCTCCATAGCACTTCCTGTTAAGCGATTGCGCCGATCGGCCACCAGATGGCGCTCCTGAACCGCCAGAGAGCTCAGTGGGTCCTCCTGGTGGATCTCAGGCCAGTGGAGGGGAAATATGAATCCGATCGCAGATTTTTGAAATATTGATATAAGGACGCTGTAAAGCGTCCTCCGGCAACTTGAGCATGGCCGGGAATGACGCTTTTAAGCGTTTTCCGGCAGTCAAAGTGTTAACATTTGAATAAACATCCTCCTGATAACTAACATATTACATCACAGAGTACAGTAGGCCTAGCAGATGGACAATACTCACGAGAACCTCACATCAGATCCACGGTTGCTACCATGAATAAATAATGTGATGCACCATGATCTATGGTATAGGTTATATTCACTGATACACATCGGGGGAAACAATATACAGAGGAAATATTTCACAGGACTTTTGATAACCAGATATTGATTTACAGTCAGATAAACAGAAAAACATTTATTAAAAAAAAATATATATATATATAAAAGGAAGGGCGACATTAGCCTTTCCTTGCTTCCATCCGCCTAATCCCTGATTTAGTTTTGCTTTTCTATCCTATGTGCATCCACCTGCCAGGGTCTTTGAGCCCCCCCCCCGCAACAGTGTCCACCTGCAGCCCCCCCCCCCCCCTGCCCCAGACTCCCCCCCCTCTAGTGTGCACATCCCATCCACCTGATTTTCCAACCCGCTGTTCTCTGTTCAGCCTCTTCCATGCAAGCGCCAGTGCCGAGGTTGAATCACAGCCAACTAGAACAAACTGACATTTCTAACAATCAAAGCATATTTCACACGGTGATTATGGATGTTGTTGTTGTTGTTGTTGTCAATCCTTTGTTATATTGTAGATCTGTTTGCCCGTTGTTGTGCTTTTTCCATTGTTTAATTTTTGTGTTCGGCTGACAACAATAGTCCTTTTCCCGCTTGTTTCTCTTTTTTTTTGTATCTGAATGGGCTAATTTCCCTGTGGCCTATAAATAACTTGTGCTATTGTTTTCCTTCTCTAAACCTCTCTGTGGTAATGTGTTGGATCCACTTGAGATTGATTGTCTGTTTAGTTCCAGTAAATGAGGATGTTTACAAATGGAATCTAGCTGAGAGGTGCAGAGGAGACATGCATACAGGGCTAGTTGACACATTACTTATTTAACTACTGTTTATGCATACTTAATACATGGCCAATCTGTCTGTGATATGTACAGCGGAGAAAACCACGACCCGTTATGACCTGCCAAATCACAGGTGAGTTTTGACGCCGCAAAGGACAACTTTAACATGAATGAGCTGAAAATAAAAGTGCTTTCCAGCCTGTTGTTTATGCCCTTTACCTTGACTATAGTCAAAAGTTAAACGGGTGTCAAGCGCTGTTGCTGAGTGCAGCTGTGAGTGACTGCAGTCGATCTGGGCACCACCCGTGCAGACCCATATAACTGTACAGAGTTCCTGTTCTGGGGGGTTGGGTGATGTGCTGGAGTCCTGTGCACAGATAGCTAGGCAGCGGCCCAGGACTGCCTTTGTCCGTGTGAACCAGCAAGCTTCCTGCTGTGGCTGGCTCTTTGCCAAGTCCCAAAACCCCAACCCCAACCACTCACACCCCCTGACCCCTCCCATCCTGGAAAGGGCTGAAACATACAACGGAAATTTCCAGGCCCTGTCCGCCCCAAGAGCATGCCCCCACCAGTCGGTCTCCACCCCTACGGCCCCCTATTCCCTCCCCTGCTTCAGTCCAGAGGGGACAGACGGCAGCTGGGAGGTGAAGTGCAGCTTGTTGGAGGGAGAGCCAGGATCACACAACCCTCGCCTTGCCTGGCCTGACACACGTTCGCTGAAAGTCAAGCCAGACACCTCTCGCACTGACTCCACAGAGTGCTGGAGAACTCTTTCCACCTGAAATATCCCTGAAAACACAAACCCCTTCACTCGTACCCTTGAGTACTTTAGAGTGCCCTGGAGTATACACTTGTATGCCATAGGCATTAGTGGTTGAGAGACAAGGAGGGAGCTGTGGAGACCTGTGCGGCTTGAAAAATCAATTGTCCTGCCATGGTTAACGGTCTTTTCAGTGCAGGTACATTTTGAGCAGGGGACTCAGACGAGGCAATTAACAGGCACAAATAGCTCTGACTTGAACACAAGTAATCCCTGTGGAGCAAAGGCAACAGTCACAGTAATAGATATCACCTAAGCAATAAAAACCCTGATACATATAATTTTTTCAATTGTTACAATCGAAGGCCCTTCAAGCAGTGGCAAGTGGCTACAATTCACAACATGAGCCGCATACTGCGTTATAATTAACAACTCATGAGTATGTCATCTGAGTAGCTAGATTCATCTGGTTACACTCTGGGCAGTCTTCCAAACTACTACTAGTATCCCATAGTCAGAAAACCACTGACTTGCTAGACAAGTCTAGACCTTGAAGCAAGACATGTGTGACACTATAATGTCTTCCAATGGTTGTCAAAGGAACATAATCGATGGGCATTTGTGGCTCAACCCTTGATAAAATTGGTTTCTTACGTACATCTTCAGGGGGCTGCTTTTGTGAGTGTGTGTGTGTGTGAGTGTGTGTTGAACCGACCCCCTATGTCCATCTCAGATGCCAGCAGGTTTAAGGATAGGCGTCCCTCCCTCTACCCCCCAGGCTCGTAGAGTCAGATAGAGACAGACCAGTCAGAACAGACTGAGAAAGTCAAGGACCATTTCTGACTAACAAACAGCATTCCAAAGTTTCCCTGGTAAGCGGTCGCTTTTCATTCAACGCAGTGTTTGTTTACGTCATATATGTTTATGTCCTGTTTTGTCGGCTTTTGCAAATAGACCTCCCACATTCTAGGGCTCCTTCCCAAGTCCAGGGCGCAGCGTAAAGTGCAGCGGTCTGGTGTTTGCAGAGCAGGATGCACCTCAGACAACAATGCACCCTCCAGGACCCTCTCTCTCTCTCTCGCACACATTCCTGTGGGCCTGGTGGTGGGGGACTTAACCTCTGGAGCTCGGCTGGCTTTGTTTGCTGCCCCCCCCCCCCCCCCCCCCCCCCCTCCATCTCAGCCCACCGCAGACCGGGCTCAGCCTCTATCGCCCCCTTTTACCAAGCCCTCCTCAACTGTTGCACAACAATCTCTTTCTCATGGGGGCGTGAGTCTTAGGATCTCTAGAATCACTCCATCAATTCCATCATGAGGTCGGAGAGGGATTTATGACAAAAAGGATGTACATGGTAAATGGCTGCATTTAAATAGCGCTTTCATCCAAAGCGCTTTACAATTTGGTCCTCACATTTTACCCACTCACTCACACATTCACACAGACAGCGGCGGAGGTGATGAGCAAGGTGCCGACCTGCTCATCAGGAGCGTTAAGTGTCTTGTTCAAGGACACTTTGACACGCTGCCCGGGAGGAGTGGGAATCGAACCGGGACCCTCCGGATGTCTGGACATGGCCTTAGTTAATCACAAAGTGAACCCAGATGATTATGTAAATTCCTTGATTTTACATGCGCACACACGTATACAGGTACATAATGAACAATCATATATTAATATGCCAAATGACTTGAGCGTACCGACGGCAAAGATGTATGAATTGAGATGAGTGCCCCTCCTTGAACATCCTAAATCACATTACAGAGCCAATCGAGATCTGTGGTGTTGTAATGCAAACCATGATGAATCGGTTATTCATTCAATATGATCCATAATTGAATAATTAGATTCCTGTCTGTGTAAAGATATGCCTGTTTGTCTCCCCCCGTGCTAAGAAGAGGTAACAGATGGGCCTTATTATGTAATCATATTGATGTCAATTAAAATCACAGGCAATCCCAAAAGAAACAACAACGTGGCCTGATTACACTTAGCAAAGTGATGGTAAACAAATATATTCGGTCCCATTAGGCAACAACATACACCCCCAGGATGACATTAATAGGGAACCCACAGCATTTTAACAGAGAAAGCCGCAGCAAGGACCAATTGTATCGCTTCACATCCATCACGTTTTCTCACGTACACATTTCCCGCTTCGCGAAAAGGCTCTACATTTCCCATTATGTTATGGGACAACAAGTATATCAGTGTGTCATGATCAACATGACATTGGCATGTCACAGCAAGCCTACACAGATCCCACCACGTGGAGTTCTAGTGCCACTGAACTTCCTTCTTCAGGGTCATCAGTCTGAGCCCCCAGCACCACATAATGCCTCCACGGCGGACGAGCCCCCAGCAGAACATTAACCCCTCCATGGCAGACAAGCCTTGCCCCGGGCCAGGAGTCCCGGCTCCGTGACCCCGGATATTACAACATCCCTTTTTTTTTTACCAGACGCAGAGCCTGGAAACCATCACTGATGCTAGCAACAGACAAGGAGCCCTAAGGTCATCAATGATGACTCCATTTACTTAACATCGAACCAAACACCTGCTTGTGTATCACAGCTGCTGACACACATCAGCCTGGTCCCATTTCTCACACAGGGCCAACGTCGGTCGACTAGATCTTGATCAGGTCACCTCAGACTCTAGGGAAGGCCTTATTGCGTGGTTCCACCACTGGTACATACAAATAAAAAAACATTTCAGTGGACTATACTTGCCAATTATATATGCCTCCCGTAGAGGCTCCGTTCTCATAAGCACTTTCAACTCGATGTCATCTGATCAGAGCTATTACTAAGAGTTTCATTCCAAAATTAAATATCCACTGCAGGAAGAACATATATTGTTTAACAGGCGCCCCCAAAATTGTCCATTTTAGTTTTCGTTTTTGAGGACTGCATACTTTTTTTGCAAACCAAAACACTATACTTTATACTTATAGCATATGCATCAGCCTGGTCTCTTTTGAAAGATGACATTCTGAAGTTTCTGATACAATAAAGATAATTCACTTTTAGTGCTAATGAAATAGTGTCACTTGAGGGTTTGAACTTGAGTTGTAGAAAAACGTGTTACTCACGTTTTTCTGTAATAATAATAATAATAATACATCTATCTTATATAGCGCTTTTCCAGGTGCTCAAAGACGCTTTACATGGGTAGGAGAGACAAAACTATGGCAAAACAAAAAAACAGAACAAAAACAGAACAACAATAATACATGACAAAATAAAATAAAACCGACAGAATTAGAGGTCAAAAGCAAGATTGAAAAGGTGAGTTTTGAGGGCTGATGTCAGGGTGTTTGCATCACGGATATGGCTGGGGAGGACATTCCAGAGGGAGGGGGCAGCAGCAGCAAAGGCCCTGTCGCCCCAGGTCCGGAGCCTGGTCGTGGGAGGTGTTAGGAGGTTGGCATAGAAGACCTAAGGCGACGGGTGGGCGTGTGACGGTGGAGGAGGTCGGACAGGTAGGGAGGGGCAAGGTTGTTGAGGGCTTTAAATGTGATGAGTAGTATTTTAAAATGTATCCTGTATTTGATTGGAAGCCAGTGGAGGTCGTGGAGAACAGGGGTGATGTGAGTAGTTAGTAGTCCAGAAGTAGTATTCCCCAGACATTTTTCGTATGGCTGAAACGACACATTGGGTCCATAGCCTGAAGTCTTGTGTAGTACATGACCAAATTTCATAAAAATCCGTTCAGAAATGAGTGATTAGGAGCGATTTTGGTAAAACTGTGTAGCGTTCCTGGTTTTTATTTCATAGACTTCAATTCATTCAGCGGTTTTTCTCTTCCTGTTTTTGCTCGTGACCTTTCACCTTGATCCCTGATTCGTACATCCCCATGTGGGGTATCATCAAGTTCTAGTCTGTTCTAGTCTTACAAATGATTGTAAGCTTGAGAGTAAAATTAGCTATGGAATATTCTATCTAGGTTTTAACTAAGTGATATAAAGTACTATCAACTGTAATTATGAAATATTGAACACAGGGTCCAACATTAGGTCAGAACTCAGTCTTCTAAATAGATATGTAGACCTGACATAATCATGTCACATTGAATGTCAAAGAGAAAAGAAGGGAATATATAAATCTATAATGAAATGTGAATAGAGAGGCCATTAGCAACCTTACACTGAAGGCTAAGGTCAGACTAGTAGGATCCCCCGGGCCCAGAGTTACTGAGGGCAGCCAGAAAGACAGGCAGCCACAGGATAGCCTCGAGATGGAAAGCAATGCCCAGAGAAACAGTCTAAAACAACCACCAACCAATGACCCAAGACAGGAACGACACCCGGCAGCGTGGCTACATGAGTAGAGTGCCGGACTCATGATCAGAAGATCATGAAGGTCAAGGCCGTTGTCGGAAAGTGGTGTTGTTGTCCAGCAGGGAAGCACTCTGTCCTCTGGACTTGTCAGTAACAACGCCCCTGTTACGGTGATAGGGACACCGTACAGCTGCGAGTGCCGTCCTTCGGATGAGAGGCTAAACCGAGGTCCGGACTGAATTCGGTCGTTAAAGAACCCAGGGCACCTATCGCAAAGAGTAGGGGGTTCCCCCGACGTTCCTGGTCAAATTCCCAATCAGGTCTCTGACTTCAATCATCCCACCTCCCCCCTTAATTGGCTGATATCAATCCCTGTCTCCTGAGCCGTTCAGCCATTGTGTAGTGTGATTATATTAGATTCACTTTATTGTCATTACACAGTACAAGACAGTGCAATGAGATTGTGTACGTCCAACCAGGATGTGACAATCAGTCAGTTGCAATATAAGACACATAGACCTATAAATAAAACTGTACAGTAAAGTGAAATGGTTAGCACAATGTGCAATGGTGAGAATAAAAAATTATAATTAAAATAAAGTCTACATAAACTATGGCTATATACACAGGTATACAGTGAGGTGCAGTGGGCTAAGTAGAGTTTTGATTCAGAATTCTGACAGCTGAGGGGAAGAAACTATACGTGGTCCTGTTGGTTCTGCCTGGGAGGCTATGGTAGCGTGCCCCAGAGCGAGTACCCCGCAGGCGGGTGAACAGTCCATGGTTGGGGTGAGAAGCGTCTTTGGTGATATATATTCCGTGCTCTCCATGAGCACCGCTTCTCATAGATTGATGAGATGGGGGGGAGTGGGGTCTTGGTGATGCGTTGGGCTATTTTCACTACCCTCTGCAGTGATGTCCGGTCCTTAACAGTGCAGTTGCCTTACCAGACTGAGATGCAGGTGGTGGGATGCTCTCAATCGTACAGCGATAAAAGTTCACTAGCACGGGAGGGGATAGGTGGAGTTTGGCCAACTTCCTCAGGAAAAAAAGGCACTTGTGGGCCTTCTTGACCAGGGTCGATGTTGGTGGTCCAGGACAGGTCCTCAGAGATGTAGACTCCCAGGAATTTGAAACTACAGACCCGCTCAACATCCTCTCCATTGATGTGGATGGGGCTGTGCGTGCCTGTTTTATTTTTCCTGAATGTAACCCAGGGTTCAGATTCATAACTATTTAGTCATAGGGACATAAATAGTTAATGCTATTAGGTAAGAACTTTCTAGAACGTAAAACATTCTAGAAGTCATGATAGAAGGTTCTGGAACCTTTGTGATGTCACCGTATGATTTGATGTCACCGGAACATTTGATATAGCTCAAGGCTAATGCCAGCCTGATGTGAATACCCCTGTTGCTCAACTCTTGTTACACCAACAGTCCGGTAGGATTGAACTGATTGAGACTACCAGGACTTCCAAGGGCTTTGACCCCGTTCACCTTGTGTTATTTTGATATTGTATGTTGTATTTGATTTGATTTAACTTGATATATGGGTACGGATATTCTCCTATAAGAAGGGAGAATTAAAGGGTAAATTCACCCAGTAGGATACTTAATCACAGTATGATGTCATAATAGAACATTCTAGAACATAGAATCTTCTAGAACGTTTGTGGTGATGTCATAATAGAACATTCTAGAACATAGAACCTTCTGGAACGTTTGTGGTGATGTCATAATAGAACTTTCATTGATGACATATTGATTATAGCTGAATCACTGATGGTTTCTCCTGTAAAGAAAGATGGTTTAAAGGGCAAATTCACCTAATAAGGTATTTGCATTCCCTGCACACTTAAAGGTTTAAATTAATATGTTTAAATGTTTATCTATCGAAATGATAAACTGATAGTTTACTGATGATAACCTCAGAGACGTCTGAACCAACCCCAATGTGTTGATCCAATCAACCTAGGACTTGATATCGAACTAACCCTCCCGAAAGGAGAGGTTACTGAAAGAACCTAAAAGGGATACTTCAAAGCATTACTTGTACTTTACTTCTGTATGTATTATTACTGTCTAGCTAGCGCGCTTTAATTAAAACACCGGTTATTGTTATAACTCTGTCTCTGGTCTACTATTCTTTTAATTGTGCATATTACTCCTCTCCTCATTCGAACCTAGAACTGTGCCCGTGGCGAACAGCTGTTACTGTTAGTGACACAAGTGCTACATGAAGTCCACCACTATCTCCTTAGTTTTTTTGGTGTTGAGGGCCAGGTTGTTAGCACACCACAGAGCTAGGTACTGGACCTCTTCTCTGTACGCCGACTCATCATTGTTGCTGACTAGTCCCACCACGGTGGTGTCATCTGCAAAGTTGACAATGGTGTTTGAGCCATGCACCGGTTTGCAGTCGTGGGTGAAGAGGGAGTAGAGAAGAGGGCTCAGCATGCAGCCCTGCGGTACACCAGTGTTCAGGATGAGAGTGGAGGACTTGAGGCTGTCCAGTCTGACATGCTGAGGTCTGTCGGTCAGGAAGTCCAGTATCCAGTTGTAGAGGGAGGGGTCAATGCCAAGGTCATGGAGCTTGGTGATCAGCTTGGAGGGGATGATGGTGTTAAACGCCGAGCTGAAATCAATGAACAGAAGTCGCACGTACGTGTCCTTCTGGTCCAGATGGAGAGGGCAGGGTGTAGTGCTGTGGCGATGGCGTCATCCATACTCCTGTTCTGGCGGTAGGCAAACTGGTAGGGGTCAAGTGAGGGTGGTAGGCAGGATTTAAGGTGAGCCAGGACTAGCCTCTCGAATCACTTCATGATGGTGGAGGTGAGTGCTACGGGTCGGTAGTCATTGAGGCTCTCTGGGGAGGCGTGTTTAGGGACAGGAATGATGGAGGTGACTTTGAAGCATGTGGGAACCTTTGCCTGGGCCAGGGACAGATTGAAAATCTCAGTCACAGCCCAGCACAGACACTGATGTGTGCCTGGTGCCAGTGTATGGCAGCCATTGGGCCTGCGTACGTAGCCCAAGGTTGGGTGCTACCAGTGGTGGTGAAGGAGGCCATTTCCACCCTACATTGTGGGGAGTGCTTTGAGTGTCTAGAAAAGCGCTATATAAATGTAATGATCATTAATCATTCATTCACCCAAGGAAGGAGAGTTGTGGGTGTCATGGGCCAAATTCAATGAATCATTGGAGATGGAAGGTGCTCACTTTATAACCTCAGTGCCACACCCTCTCTCTGTGCTGCCCCCCGCCTTTCCACCTGTTTCAAGTTTTAAGTTCAAGTTGTTTTATTTGTCACATATAAGGTACATGTACATTACAGTGAAATGCTTGGTTCTGTATGAGCCCCCTGAGATTGTGCTTCATACAGTAAAAAAAGGTTAAAAGAATAAAGGCCAAACACTATACAAAATATACAATATACAAACTAAAGAACAAATGAAGTACAACTGCAAACAATGAAGTACAAAATGCAAACTTATGCTAAATGCAAAAAAGAGGTAGGGATGTAGTGCAAATCTTTTAGTAATAAATAGATAATAATATGGTGTAGTGTTAAAAAGTGTTTAAAGAGTCTAAAGTGAATGTTAAAGGTGAGTGTTTAAAGTGAGTGTGTGCATGTGGATGTGTGTGCAATGAGTGTAGATGGATGGGTCATTGAGCATCCTGATGGCCTGGGGATAGAAGCTCCTTTTGAGTCTCTCTGTACTAGCCATGAGACTCCGGTAGCGATTGCGTGTGTGTGTGGTACCATGTCAAGTCCTCGGATATGTGGACTCTGAGGTATTTGAAAATGTCTACTCTCTCGACCGGTGCTCCATAGATGCTGAGGGGGCTGTAGTCCCTAGCCCCTGACCTCCTAAAATCCACAATCAGATCTTTGGTTTTGCTGACGTTCAGGGAGAGGCTGTTCTCCTGGCATCACAGCGCCAGGTTCTCCACCTCTCCCAGGTAGGCCCTCTCGTCGTTTGCAGAGATCAGGCCCACCTGTGTCGTCAGCGAACTTGACGATTGTGTTGCTGTTGTGCTTCATGCGAGAAGAGGAGGGGGCTCAGAACACAGCCCTGGGGGGCACCTGTGTTGAGAGTGATGGAGGAGGAGGTGTAGTTACCTCATCTCACCACTTGGGGTATTCCTGTCAGGAAGTCCAAGACCCACTGGCAGAGGTCATAGTTCAAGCCCAGATCTCTGAGCTTGATGACGAGTTTGGAGGAGACTATGGTGTTGAATGCTGAGCTGTAGTCAATGCATAGCATTCTCATATAGTTCCCCTGCCTCTTGTGCAGGTGTGATGCTGCCGTGTGCAGCACATGGGGCTATGGCGTCCTCCGTGGACCTGTTGTAAATAAATATCAGGAAATATCAGGGGGTTCTTCATGTTCACTCATTCTATATTTACATTTATCCATTTAGCTGATGCTTTTATCCAAAGCAATTTACAAATTATATACAAGTCAGCAGGAAGGGTAAATTAAATGGCTGCATTTATATAGCAGCTTTTATCCAAAGCGCTTTTTTGTTCCTCACATTTTTACCCATTCACTCTCACATTCACTCACCGATGGCGGAGGCAACCATGCAAGGTGCCAACCTGCTCATCAGGAGCAATTAGGGGTTAAGTATCTTGCTCAAGGACACTGTCCAGTACACCTCTGGCAGCTAAGGGTAAGTGGTATTGTTCATCAAACAGTGTCAAACTTGAGTGCATAGTAGTATAGACATAGCAGCAAAGTACATAATAGTAAAAGATAGTAAGAAGGTTAGTTATTTTTATTTATTTATTTAATTTCAGATATTGAGTGAAAAAAAGTGTGTTTTCAGTCGAGGGCAGAACATTGGGGGGGGGTTCAGCTGTCCTGACTGTGGTGGGAAGTTCGTTCCACCCAGGAGCCTGAATAGGAGTGGGTCTCAAGCGGCTAGAAGATGCAGAGCGTAGAGGTCTTGAGGGTGTGTAGCTGGAGACCATTGACCAGAGGTAGGAAAGAACCGTTCCCCTCGCTGAACGATATGCCAGCCAGGTCAAGAAACTTGAAGTGGATTTGTGTGGCAATGGGAAGCCAGTGCAGCTCTCCGAGAAGTGTAATCTCCAGGGGTTCTCAAACCTTTTGATACCACAACCCCATTTATTTAGGAATTTTTTTGGCGACCCCACACTTAAATACAAATCAACGTGGAATTAAGGAATATCAAAGTAAAAGCACACGTTGTTGAACTTGATCATGCATATTTATTCTAACATTTTATTACAGCACTGTTATCAATACACATTTATAAAACGAGGCATATTTAGCCAGAATATGTTGCCAGAACATATATATATATTGATTGTTTTGTTTTACTTGCCAATGCGCAAACCCACCGTCACCTACCCACGACCCCACTTTGGGTCGCGACCCAAGTTTGAGAACCGCTGCTCTAGTCAAAAGGAGGAATGACATCATGTCCTAGATATTGGTATAGACATGGCTCATGAGTGATGGTGGAGGTGTGACAAGCAGAAAGCCCCCTGCAAGACCTGTGACCACATTCACAAAGGCTCTCAAGGAGGGGTACCGTTCTGTTAGTTTAGACAAAACCTACCTGGACACTGATCCCAGATCAGTACTCTGGGAAGATTTGTAAATATGGACCGATATTCTATAGACAGCTATACTGCTCTTGGATTGTTGAGTGTCATGTGTCTCAGAACCCTATCATTCTCTCCTTTGGATGCTTCACTCCTCACATACCTGTATCGGCCACCAAACAGTTGAGCCGAGTGAGAGAATGTCGGGCTTCTGTCATCCCGTCTCAAACTGAAAACGACACACCTTTTCACATTGTGTCGGTCCAAAGCTTCTTCAAAGCTAGTTCAGACATGCCCCAACAGACACTCTGGAGGTTTATACAGGTATGTTACTGGGCAGCCCCTCTGCTGTCCCATGGGAACATACTTTCAATTAGTTTAGCAAACACTGGGGCTCTACCATTTATCAAATAACATTTTTGGTTCATATATTTGCAGACAAATTAAAGTTGGTGTGACTTACTGTGCCACAAGGACAATTTTACCCATGATTGTTTTTGTTATTATTTGTAATACTGCACCAAGTACAGGAGAAAAAAGAAACTTTCTCCAGCCCCAATGTGTATGAGGCCTACATGTTGCAGACAGAGGCACCTGTTTTAACCCTTTCACTGCGACACGACAAATGGTTACCCTTTCACAACCACACTACAGAAGGTTAACCCTTTCACTGTAGTGTGGTAGTGAAAGGTTAACCTTCTGTAGTGTAGTAAACATTTGTAGTGTGGTAGTGAAAGGTTAACCTTCTGTAGTGTGGTAGTGAAAGGGTTAAGGCAGCTTTAACCACAGCTGTAGCATGCAGACTTACTGGGACAGCAAACTAGCAAGAGGGGTTCTTGTTGGTGTCCCGCTTTTGTCCGTCACTCTCCTCCACACGCACGCTGCACAGGGCTTAGGGAGACGGCCACTGTGCATCAATAATGGAGATTCCCAGCACACTACACAGAAAGGACCCGGGAGCAGGACAACTTAACACCATTCAGCTACTAATTAACTAATTGAAAGACAAAGTCAAGTAAATGTGGAGGCATACATAATTTATTATGTCTCTTTGTATGAAGTCTTGATCCACTTTCCACCACGGCGTAAAATCAAGCACAAGCACACAAGTGAGTGTGAAATCTTGTAAATCACCCTCATATTTATCAATGAGATCAACGTGGTCCGTTATTACCGAGTGAACGAGGGGCCTTGTAACAACTTGATTCACCACT
The DNA here is from genome assembly GCF_963971535.1 of Notolepis coatsorum. Classification (NCBI taxonomy): domain Eukaryota; kingdom Metazoa; phylum Chordata; class Actinopteri; order Aulopiformes; family Paralepididae; genus Notolepis; species Notolepis coatsorum. The sequence continues at coordinate 41,437,761 of NC_140166.1, read as the reverse complement.
TTGTGTCTATTACTCTTATTGTCCAGGGACACGGGACAATAAGAGTCAAACACATACGGTAAGTCACATGAATTATTATTACAGCAGCTGTAAAGTGAAGTGAGAGACACACACACAACACGGGGCGGTCGGTAGAGGGACGAGGATCGAAGGAATGATGGAGTAGCACAGGTCAGGAGATCTTCAGTGGAAAAGAAATGGACTCCCATTTTTGTAAGTCTCCCTCTCCAGCTGTCAGCCCGCTCCCCTGTCCCATGGGGGGTTGCCACGGTGACAGGAGGCCACATGTCTTGGGGGCGTCGTTTTGGTCAAAGGACCCTATTGTTCTTGTGTTAAGCCGTCTCCTCTATGCCCGTCTGCTGGGGACTGAGGCTTCAGCTTCACACCCCTTATACACACACACAAGGGAGAACACCCTACAGACTAGCATAGAGGTGCAGCAGCACAGATACATTACCCATAAAGTAGCCTATTCACACACACACTCCCAGTTACAACACATTAAGCACTTTTAAAAGCATTTGTGTGATAGTCACATCTTAGTTACACTATGCTATATAGAGAAGAAAAAGGTCTACATGCCTAATAGAAAAATCTATTGAAAATAATTAACATTGATCTTTAAATCAATGTCATCTTGTCAAGATCATGTCACATAAGGTTTTCAACTCCTAATGATTCATCAAATTGACATACAAGGGGCAGCGTTACCTATTGCCGCCACCAGATGGCACTATGGCCCCATCAGGCCAAGAGAGTTCCAAATCTTTTACTGGGTATATTAGCTCAGCCATTCAAGATTCAAGATTCAAGAGTTTTAATTGTCACGGCATACAGGTATACAATGAAATGCGGCATTAATTAATTAATGAGCCATTAATCTTTGATTGAGAAATTCTGCAGACCTTGGCAAGGGAGCCAAAAACCACTGGTGTCCTTCACTTGACTGAGTCAGATTTGATGTAGGAGTGAGTCAATTACCCAGTGATGGATGGATTTAGACCCAGGGCATCAGTCCACAGCCAATTCTCCCAATGTGAGCTGAATCTCAATAGTACCGGCTCTTTCTGCTCTCGTCCCCGACTCTCAGGATGTGTTCAAATAAAATGACACAAGTTGTGTTACATTTACATTTAAGTCATTTAGCTGACGCTTTTATCCAAAGCGACTTACAAGTTCTGTACGACAAGCCATCAGGAAGGGCACAACTCTATCAGCTGAGCAACAATGTTCATCAAAGTGTTGAGTGCTACAGTGTAGGTTAGTTTATTAGGACAAGTGCATGACAGTACGGTTAGTTAGGGTTAGATTTTATTTTTTTATTCAGATAATGGTTGAAGAAGTGCGTCTTTAGTCGACGGCGAAAGATTGGACGTGTTTCGGCTGTCCTAACTGGGGTGGGTAGTTCATTCCACCATTGTGGGGCAAGGACTGAGAATAGGCGACTTCTCTTTGATGACCCTCCCGGAGCTTGGATAGGAGTAGGTCTGAGGTGGCCAGAAGATGCAGAGCGTAGGGGTCTTGAGGGTGTGTAGTTAGAGACCATTGACCGGAGGTAGGCGGGAGCGGTTCCCTTTGCCGCACGGTATGCCAGGTCGAGGGCCTTGAAGCGGATTCGTGCAGCAATGGGGAGCCAGTGCAGGTCCCTAAGAAGTGGGGTGACATGGGCCGACTTCGGTAGGTTTGAGATCAGGCGGGCCGCTGCGTTCTGAATGAGTTGAAGAGGCTTGGTGGCAGTGGCCGGGAGGCCAGCGAGCAGTGCATTGCAGTAGTCGAGGCGGGAGATGACTGTTGATTGGACGAGGAGTTGGGTGGCTTCTTTTGTCAGGAAGGGGCGGATCCTTCTGACGTTGCTCAGGAGGAATCGGCAGGTTCTGGTTGTCGCTGCGATGTGAGCAGAGAAGTTCAACTGGTCGTCGATGACAACACCAAGGTTCTTGGCGGTCGGGGACGCGGTCACAGCTGCATTCTCGACTGGTGTGTTACTTTTCAACACACCAGTAACACATGAGTCTGCTTTCAGTTAAAGGGATAGTTCTGATTTTTGGAACCGTAGCCTCATTCCTCGCTTACCAATGATTACCGTAATTCCTCTAATAGTGACCCAGGCTTGTATTTGCTTAAACTAGCGGGTACCAGGCTTTTATTAGGAGGAGGCATGTATAAGAGAGAGGCCTATATTTCTAATTTTCAAACAGATCATAATGAATAAATCAACATTTTGTGTCAGTTTGAACCCAGTAAAATGTACTGGGTTCATTTATTGAAACAAAGTACTGTATGAAATAGTAAACAGTGCAATTACAGGTGGTCACTGGTCATTTCAACGTTTTCAAAGTGAAATCAAGTAACTTTACCTTAGCAGCTCAGTATGCAGCTCAGTATATTAGTAACCCGGCTTGTATTAGGAGGTCGGCTTATAATTGCTTAGCTCAAGAGCGCACCCGGCCATTAATAGAGACCCGGTTTGTAATTGAATACCGGTCACTATTACGGTATGTTGATCGGTAGTCGTTTCTCAGCGCAATCCATGCCGTTCCCCATACTAGCTCGATATTTTGCCACAAACCAATACAAAGTCATGCACCCGTCTGTACAAGCTGAAGCTCACTGAAATTTACTCCGGTGCACAAAATCAAATTTCAGCAAGCCTCAGTCAGCTTGTACGGACAGTGTATCCCCATTGACTTTGTATTGGATTGAGTAATCGGCCAGAGCTAGTATGAGGAAACAGCATGGATTCTGCTGAGAAAGGACTCTAACCAAAAATCATTGGCAAGAAAGAAATAGGGCTAAGGTTCCAAATAAATCAGGACTATCCCTTTAAGGACAAGGCATCATCTGTGATTTTAACACATGCCTTTTGAGTAAATATGGGGACAGTTCAAGGGTCCGTCTTTTTTTATCCACTTTTTCTCCCATTTTCTATATTTTTCTCCCATCCCAATTTCGTATCATCCAATTCAACCCTCCCCTGTCACGAACGCTGTTTCTTGCCTCCCACAAGCCGGCTGCAATGTGGACTAAGTCATACATAGCACAAGTCCCCTCCGGTACTTGAGGTAACAGCAGTCGCATCTTTTCACCTGCGCAGCTCGATCTCTCAGTGGCGAGGAGTAACGCGTGGGAGGCTCACGCTGCCCCCGACACTTCCTGATTCTACTGCGCAGGCGCACCAACCGACCTGTAGGAGTCGCTGTCCACAACGCCCGATCCCCACCCATCAGTTTCCCACCCCCTAATACGGCCAATGTGTATTAGTATGGACGGCCAGCTAAACTGAAAGCAATGTGGAGCGCTGGGCTCGAACAGGCAAGCCCAGCGTCTCCGCATTCGTGGCGAGCGCCTTGCCCACTACGCCACATAGCCGCCCTAAGGGTCCGTTTTTAAATGAGTGGAGGTTTTGAACTTATTACATTAAGTGAGGTCCGTGGCACAGAGCTGGAGCCGTATATCAAGGAGTTCATGTTTCGCCTCCACGCAGCATTCCGGGAAAAACGACTCTTGAAAACACTGTTATCAGTCATGCTTAGAAATTCATTTTCGGTGTTTTCAAAAAGGCACCCCCCCCCCCGTTTTAAAACCACCAATCTGACAGATGGGGAGAACAGAGGAACACTCATCTTCATCTGTGCAGAGTTTATTGACTGGAGATACCTGATCCAATCACTACGGAGGGCGACGCTCAACATGCAGTGCGATTACCGACAGAGTGGCTGGATATCGATCGGGGAGGTGTTCAGAGGAGATGATTGGACTCTCAAGTCTATTGATTGGCTTGGTTGCGGGAGGGAAATTGGTTACAAATGACTGCATGGCTCAAATTGATGACTGGGATCAAGTAAATCATTGTTTTCTTAACACAAAATAATCAGACAATTCTCTGGGTAATCCTCTAATTTATTTTGAGAATACAGGGGAGGGGCGTCTTACATTTAAAAAAGGAAAATATAAATGAAGCCTGTTAAATATTTAAAAGAGTTTTGAGTAACAGTTATAGCTGTAAAACAATGGTTTCTGCAATAACTACTATAGCTATCCCAACAGTATTGCTACTCCCAACGGTTGATTGATCAGTGGTGAAGCAGAGTCCAGGAGAACGCTCACTGCTCGGGAGGTGTAGGGGCTCATTGGTCTGGTTTCTCTGGGAGTGGAGGCTGGACTCTGCCGCTCCTGCGGACCTTCCTGATCAGGTTAGGAGGAGAGGCACAGGGGAGCCAGGCCATGCCCGAGGCATTGATGCTGCTGGGGTCATCACTCCTGACCTGGTTCCTCAGGCTGCGACGCACTGAGCGTCGCCCTCTAGTGGCAACCGGTTTGAAGACATCCTCCATGTTAAACTCCGCTTGCCAGGGGACAAGGTCCAGCAGCTTGGTCGCCTCCTCCGGCTGACTGTCTGAACGGGACAGACCAGAGTTGGTCTCCACCTGGCCGGCTGGATCACACTGTCCTTTCTCCATCTCCTGCTGGCCTGCCTGGTCGTCTCTCTCATCTAGGAGCGAGTCGTTTATGGCACTCCTACAAGCCCTAAGTCTGCCTCTGGGCCTACCACACATGGCTTGGTTCTGTATTGATTCCATGTGGCTCAATGACTCCTGCTCTGATAAACTCACAGTGTTGGCGATTTCTATATCTAAAGGTGGGCTGTGTGTGGTGGATGCATCTAGGCTTGTAGGGCATTCTGCTTTCTCATTCGTGTCGGTGCTCTGTGCATCTACAGGGGGTTGGGGAAGCGTATCTTCAGTGTCGACCTCCCCGTTTTCAGGTACAGTGTTTTTGGACGGGCTCGACTCGGTGGAGTCTGCATTTGTAGTGGTTTGGATTTCTCTGTTCTCGTCAAGTCTCCCTCCATTGGGAGGCCGGTGCTGTGGCTCCACGCCGAGCCAGGCATCAATAGGGCCAAGGACCTTCTTGCCGGGCCTTCTCCCTCTGGCCGCTCCACCGGTTCCCTTGGGGCCAGAGCGCCTCCGACCCTTCCGTGCCACTTCCTGTTTGTCTGGGCCTGAGAATACAAGAGGTACTTCTGAAGGCACTTCACAGGTGTCCGTGGTAACGATGTCATCAGTCTCTTGAATGTTCTCAATGGTTGAGGAGCAGCTATGGGGCTGCGCTGCCAACGTGACCACACCGGTGACGGGGTCACCGTTGATAATCTCTCCCAGAGATGGAGACGTTAGACAGGGCTGCTGTTCTTGGGCTGTCAGGAGAAGGGATGATCAAATAATGTAATGAATGTGGTGTTAAGGCCAATGACTAAAAAAGCAGCTGGAGCTTTGACTTAAATTAAGTTAACAGAGTGCTACACAGTAACATACTGGTACGGCTGTGCCCTTGTAACGGGCAAAATGCTTAAAGGAAAACGCCAACATTTGGAGAAATTTGCTTATAGACTTCTCCAGAGAGAGACATGAAGATAGATACCAGTTTCCTCTCTGTGCGTTCAGTAGAAAGCTATCTGGCTGCACGTTAGCCTAGCTTAGCACAATGAATGGAAGCGGACATGGCCGGTTAGCCTTCGGGAGAGTGTTAGTTGGACAATGCCTAGGCTAACAGGCCATGTCCGCTTCCATTCATTGTGCTAAGCTAGGCTAACATGCAGCCAGATAGCTTTCTACTGAACGCACAGAGAGGAAACTGGTATCCATCTTCTTGTCTCTCTCTGGAGAAGACGATAAGCTAATTTCCCCAAATGTTGGCGTGTTCTTTTAAGGCTGAGAATGACCTTGATGGTATTATTATACAACAGGTAGGTCCGACCACGCATTGTGATTGGTAGAGCGTTCTAAGCCATGAGTATATTCATGATGCACTTAAATCACCATGAATATACCACTGCGCTGGCTTTAGAATGTTGTAGAAAGTTTCAACTGCCATTCATCAAACGGAAACTGTCAACATGACCTACTCGGCGGACAGCGTTACGTTTGATTTAACGTACCCGTTAACTATAAACGATTACGTTAAATTGGGGGCGGCTACGTGGCGTAGTGGGCAAGGCGCTCGCCACGAATGACGGAGACGCTGGGCTTGCCTGTTCGAGCCCAGCGCTCCACATTGCTTTCAGTTTAGCTGGCCGTCCATACTAATACACATTGGCCGTATTAGGGGGTGGGAAACTGATGGGTGGGGATGGGGCGTTGTGGACAGCGACTCCTACAGGTCGGTTGGTGCGCCTGCGCAGTAGAATCAGGAAGTGTCGGGGGCAGCGTGAGCCTCCCACGCGTTACTCCTCGCCACTGAGAGATCGAGCTGCGCAGGTGAAAAGATGCGACTGCTGTTACCTCAAGTACCGGAGGGGACTTGTGCTATGTATGACTTAGTCCACATTGCAGCCGGCTTGTGGGAGGCAAGAAACAGCGTTCGTGACAGGGGAGGGTTGAATTCGATGATACGAAATTGGGATGGGAGAAAAATATAGAAAAATGGGAGAAAAAATTGATCAAAAAAAAAACAACGATTACGTTAAATTAGACTCCCGGGCACGGAACGATTCAAGTGTGGACACAACTGTACCAAATACAGAAGAGGCTTGCTGTAACAAGTGCTTCTGTCTGGGTTTAAGGAGGAGGGTGCTAACCTGCTTGCCCAGAATGAGTTGTATTCATACTTCAATTAAAAAATATTATTTAGGGGGCGCTCTAGTAGCACACCATGTAACGTGCAGCATTGCGAAACGGTCGACCCGGGTTCGATTCCCGGGCCCGGTGTCCTTTGCCGAATGTCTTCCCCTGCTCTGTCTCCCGTTTCATCCTCACCTCATCTGTCGGTCATGTCTGACCAGGAAAAAGCGATAAACGCAATTTTTTTTGTTTTTTTTTTAAATAAAATATATATATATATATAATTTAGGTCCGTTTGGGATTGTGAGTCTGTAAACCTGCTCCAACAAGGGAAGCTGTGTTTCAATTTCAGCCAAGCGCTTACGTCTTTCTCTCTTTTCAGAGGCTTCATAATAATGAGCCCTCTCAATACCACCTTAACACTTTCAGTGCCTTTTATTAACGTTGATTTACCCCGTTGAATGCCACCACCCACTTCAATGTTAGCGTTAAAAACACCTAATCTATGTTTTAAATTATGGCTATGTGTCTAATCTGCCCGTCGCTTATCAATGACTTGTTTGCAGTCAACATTGTCGAAACGGATTACATTTTTCTTTTTTTTTTTAATCGGTTCATATCCTTTTTATAGCATTTCGAAAAGCTATCGTTCTCTCAAATTTTCGGATAATTTAAACATTCCCCCATAAACGGCATTTATTGGAATATTCTCGAATACACTAGACACGTTGTCATTTGTCGGCCTATTTATGAATCGTTTTCAAATAAATGCTAGATTATCGATAGTATATGTGTACTTATGCACGCTATAGACACGAGCTGAGAAATCTATTCTCTCGTTTCCTCAAGATCACACACAGCCACACACACACTGTTATCTCAGTGAATACAGCTCCGATTACCCCAAGACTGGTAACATAGACTCCTTACCCTAGATCAGATGTTCTCCAAAAAGATTATTCCAATTCCTGATCGTCATTCCAAATATCGATCACACTTATTGATTGATTATTGGCTGCTGTAAATATATATTCCACGCTGCTTTCCATCTCGCGATCAGATCCCTCTTGATCAGACGGCTCGCCAGCACAATGGAGCCAGTTGGCTCCACCTCTATAGATCTACAGATCCCAGGTCAGTCTAATCGACTGACCTGCAGTTACACAGGGATAGACGATAGGGGGGGGGGGGGGGGGGCTTTTTCCCCATCTGAGCTCCTGGAGGGGTTGCTGTACCAACGGGAGACTCGGTTGATGAAATATGAATTCAGATCGCGAATAAAAAAATAAAACAACATTTGTCGTCGTCGGCACTCACCGTGGGGGCTGATAAAACGAGATATGTCGTCGCTGGCACTCAAAGGGTTAACAGACTCCCACAATGTTAGTGTCAGAGACATCACCGGTATCATTCGTTTCCATAAACTCAATGAGATAGAGTTGAGATCTCATTGTTTTTGTCTACCTAAATGTTTACTGGTTACTGTGAGCGATTTGTAGTGCCAAATTTAGCTCGGGATGAATAAAGTATTTCTATATATTCTATTCTATCTCATTCGATCCCAAAATGCTTTCTCCCCCCCTCCGAGAGCAAAGAAGGGTTGAAGCGCCAGCTATACGTTATTCGTTTGCGTTGCCAAGCTGGTTTATAGCCTACTCCATTTGAAATTCCATAGCAATGATACATCTTTAGGAAAAAAGTTTCTGCGCAAAGTTAACTGAAATCAATATAAAAGACCCTAGAATTTTCTCTATTCATCCTATATTCTTCTAGACGGTGCAACTTGCTGTATAAAAGCAATAATACACTCAAACCAGTGGAATATCAGGAATATTGCCACACTCGAGCTTCGCTCTCGTGGCTGCGGGCGCATCACAGACGTGGCAATATTCCTGATATTCCACTGGTTCTCGTGTATTATTGCTTAATTATGATAAAACAGTAAGTCACACACACAATAAGTAAGGGATAATGTATAGCTACGAGGTCATTATCGCAAAATAATTGACCGAGACTGTTCTAAACGCAGTGAAGGTCAATTATTTTGCGACAATGACCGAGTATAGCTATACATTATCCCGCTTATTACATGGCTAACTTACTAACAATATACCTAATTCATTTTACACCATCGACAAGACGAGATCAAATGCAGACGCGGTTGTTCTGTGGCTCCTCTGTCATCGCCGGCAGGTGTGGACGTGATTGCACCTGATGTAGTGCAGCTGTGCGAGATAAAGCTGGGAACGAGGTTATAGCTTTCGTGACTGCGATCAAAATGCTTGATTGTGATTGGTCAATAGCGCTCTGTTGCCCCTAACAGCGGTCATTATTGCGCGTTACCCATAGCAGCGGTCAATTATCGAGAAATAATTGACCGCTGCTAGGGGTAACGGAGCGCTATTGACCAATCACAATCAAGCATTTTGGCTAATGTTAAAACGCCATGTAATAATGTAATTTAATTTGTATAGAAGTGTCTACTTTTTATCCCCCCATAAAAAAAATTCACCATTGCTAAGCAACATAAAAACAAAGCCAACAGTAAGGTTATGAATTCGTTAGTTGAGATATTGGCAGTTATTGGAAAGCCTATTGGTTGATCATAACCAACTGTTTTATAAAATCCACCTGCATCAATCTATAAACTGATATTTTGAAATTCTGCATTTATTCAAATGACAATTCTATAAAAGAATACTTTGGTGTGTGGTTTTAACTGCATTAGTGACCGAATCCATCCATCCGTCCCATTTATAATATATATAGGCCTAACTATTACTTGTATGTACTAGTGTTGTCAAAAATATCGATTTTTCGATACATATCGATTCTGAATATTTAAAACGGTTTCAATACTCATTTCCCGCAATATCGACATTTAATTATTCATAAAATATTAATTTTTTTGTATAAGGAAGTTGCATTGTTCATTTCAATACCTGTAATAGTACAGTAGTCCACACACACATGTGCATTCAGTTAAGTTGGAATATGACTGTAATACAAACAGTTCAGTTTGTCAGGTACATGCAACACAGATTACAGTGTTTACATCTGTCTGCTTGAGAAAATACCATGTTCTGCAATAAAAATTATTGAAGTGAGATGAACAGACTGAACTGTATTTTATTAGATAAAATTTTTTGACAACGTTTTACTTTGCAGTTGAAAAAAAAGGTAATAAATTAAATTTGATAAAAAAGAAAATAAAATGTCATATGTTATGATGAATTTAAAATGGGGGACCCTGATGTAAACAAGACAAAAGTCTTTCTCTGGTCTGCATCCCCTTGGAGTGCCAGCCACGCGTTGTCGTTAGTTCATGCCCCCTGTTGAGTGCAGACGACGATAAGTATTTTTTTTTATTAGCGATCTGAATTCATATTTCATCAACCGAGTCTCCCGTTGGTACAGCAGCCCCTCTAAGAGCTCCGATGGGAAAATACCGCCCCCTATCGTCTATCCTTGTGTAACTGCAGGCCATTCGATTACACTGGTGGATCTGTGGGGGGGGGGGGGGGGGGGGGGGGGGGGGGGAGCCTACTGGCTCCACTATGCTGGCGAGCCGTCTGATGAAGAGGGAAGTGATCGCGAGATGGAAAGCAGCCTGGAATATATATTTAGAGCAGCCAATAAGCAATCAATAAACGCGATCGATATTTGGAATGGCGATCAGGAATTGGAATAATCTTTTTGGAGAACATCTGATCTAAGGTAAGGAGTCTATGTTACCAGTTTTAGGATAATCAGAGCTGTTTTCACTGAGATAACAGCGTGCCCCGTATGTGTATATGCGTGTGTGTGCTGTTGAGGAAATAAGAGAATCGATTTCTCAGGTCGCTTCTATAGCGTGCATAAGTACACATATACTATCGATAATCTAGCGTTTATTTGAAAACGATTCATAAATAGGCCGACAAATGACAACGTGTAGTGTATTCGAGAATATTCCAATAAATGCAGTTTATGACGGAATCTTTCTATTTTCCTGAAATTTTCGAGAAAACGATAGCTTTTCGAAATGCTATATAAAGGATATGAACCGATTAAAAAACAATCGGTTTCGACAATGTTGACTGCAAACAAGTCATTGATAAACGACGGGCAGATTAGACACATAATACTTAAAACATAGATTATGTGTTTTTAACGCTATCATTGAAGTGGATGCTGGCATTCAACAGGGTTTTCAATGTTAAATGGCCGGCACCGAAAGTGTTAACAATTGTGTGTATTGAACTGTACTGTATTGTACCCATTCTGCAATCTGTTAATACAATTTGCAATCAATCAATTATGCTTAACACGCAGTACTATTAACTTTACTTAATTTCTAAGATTATATCGTTTAGTTATTTTTAAATGTGTGATCTAAAGATAAACAAAGGGTTTTAAAAGTGTTATATTTATCTTCTCTTATAGTACCAGAGAGAAGCTGAGGAGAATCAACCAGCAACATTTATTTATTACATTTTAAGATTAAACCTTTTTCCCCATGGTATCGAAAATGGTATCGAATATCGATACTTTTTCGAAGTTCGAAATTCCAGTATCGTGACAACACTAGTATGTACTAAAACTATTCAATCAAACTTTACAATGTAGGGTAGTACCAACGTCAAAGCTTTGTTCAGAGCCTAGGTATTACAATAATGGCAATATTTACGGCACTTTAACCCTTTCACTACCACACGACAAAGGGTTAACACTCTCACAACCTCACTACAGAAGGTTAATCATTTCACTATCACACTACAGATGGTCAACCGTGTGGTAGTGAAAGGTTAACCTTCTGTAGTGTGGTAGTGAAAGGGTTAATGTTGATTATGTATTTGTACATTCAGTACATTTAGAAAAGATAAATAGTATAATCCCTGCAGACGCTTCACCAATGCCTTCACACTTCACTAGCCACCAGGGTGTCTCCTTCGTCTTTAGAACCTGGCTGGACCCTGGCTGGACCCTGGCTTAGCTTGTGTACCACAGTTAGTTTGTTTATTTATTTATTTACCCAGGGACAGTGCACATGAACATCTTCAGTTTCCACATCAATGTAAATGTGCCAGATTTGAGCTAATTAGCTAGTTTCCATCTGTAGTCCCTGCCTAACATGCATGTATTTATGGTGTGAGAGGAAACCCACACGAACACTGGGAGAACATGCAAACTCCACACAGAAAGGCCCCCTGCTGGGGTTCGAACCCAGGACCTTCTGTGAGGCAGCAGTGCTAACCACTGTGCCGCCCATAGCGTTTTTTTGGGTGGTACAGTGGTTAGCACTGCTGCCTCACAGCAAGAAGGTTCTGGGTTCGAACCCCAGCAGGGGGGCCTTTCTGTGTGGTGTTTACATGTTCTCCCCGTGTTCGTGTGGGTTTCCTCTGGGAACTTTAAAAATTGGTGGTGTGATTTTTTCAAAGGTTGCCTAGCAACCGGAAAGTTTACAACAAATGCAATGGTGATACAAACCCAACCATACCATGCTAGACCATGGCTAGCCCTAGCCAGACTGAACATGGATAATGGAGACTATACACAAGACATCATCAACCCATGTGAGTGAGAGGCTTCAAGCAGATCAACGTTGCCAACATGGAGACTTTGTTGCTAGATTTAACAACTCTTTAGACGCTCCAAGTGACTTTATCTATAGAAAGAATACCAAGACTCTAAATGCCAAAACTTTAATTGGGTTGAATTAAGTATGCCTCCGGCATATAACGCACCCTCATAAAACAAAATAAAAAATGTCATTTGGTCATTCAATCAGCTTTAGAAACATTACTCATACTGGCAGGCTAGCCCCCCCCCCCCCCCACACACACTTTAGCTCATGAGGCGTTGTTTACCTGTCCCCCTGGTGCGAGGCTGGTGGGGAGACGGGGTGCAGCTGGCTGAGGCCAGGCACTCTGTGACGGGGCTGAGGGTGGGGTTCTTGGAGGCGTACACCCTGGAGCCAAACAGTGAGCGGTCCACCTCCTTAGCTCCCCATTGACGCTTGGACGTGGTCTTCTTCTTAACCGTCTGTAGTGTGGCAGTGAAAGGGTTAACCTTCTGTAGTCAGGGTTCCCACAGACGTTGCAAAATGCAATTCAAGGACTTAAGTACCTTTTTTAAATGAAAAAAAATCTGATCCAATATTTATGGATTAAAACCAATTTCCGATAATTGGTTACACTTTCTTTAGATAAAAGAAAATAATTTCTTGATTCAGAACTATTTGATCATGGATGAACAAATCTTTCAATGCAAAAAAATTGGCTGTTCAAGGAATTCCAGGCCTTGATTTTTGTGTGTAAAAAATCAAGCACTTCAAGGACCTTGTGCGAACCCTATGTAGTGTGGTAGTGAAAAGGTTAAGTTTAAGACCCAACCTCACGATTACAGACCCACACGTTTAATTTCTCGAGTATAGTGAAAAAGAAGTTGTAGTCAACTTAGAAAGAGTTGTAGAAAGAATGTCCATGGCTGCCCAGACGACCAGGGCTGCGCAGAGGAGTCGGTGGTGCAAAGGGACCCCCTGGCTTACCTTCATCTTCACAGCAGCCGAGCGCAGCGAGCGCTTCACCGGTTCAGCCTCCTCCTCCGGCTGCTGAGGGAACAGAGCGCTGGCATCAGGGTGTTTTTAAATAGACACAAACGGTGTGCACATAGAGACACACACACTCTCTGAAGATGCTCGGTGTGCACGCACACACACACACTCTCTGAAGATGCTCGGTATGCACGCACACACACACACTCTCTGAAGATGATGCTCGGTGTGCACGCACACACACACACTCTCTGAAGATGCTCGGTATGCACACACACACACACACACACACACACACACACACACTCTGAAGATGCTCGGTGTGCACGCACACACACACACTCTCTGAAGATGCTTGGTGTGCACGCACACACACACACAAACACACACTCTCTGAAGATGCTCGGTGTGCACGCACACACACACACACTCTCTGAAGATGCTCGGTGTGCACGCACACACGCACACACACACTCTCTGAAGATGCTCCGCTGTGATTAAGACTAGAACCACTGGGATTAAACACTAGATTAAGGTGGCGGTGTGATGAAACTCCTAAATTATTCAAAAAGACAATCTCAAGAGCGGCTAAGTGGCGCAGTGGGCAAGGCGCTCGCCACTAACGCAGGAGATGCTGGGTTCGAGCCCAGCTCTCGGCGTTGCTTCCGGCTTGGCTGGTCGTTCATACTAATACAATTCACAGTATTAGGGGGTGGGAAAGCCGGTGGGTGGGGATCGGACGTTGTGGACAGCGACTCCTACAGGTCGGTTGGTGCGCCTGTAGAGCAGAATCAGGAAGTATCGGGGGCAGCGTGAGCCTCCCACGCGTTACTCCTCGCCACTGAGAGATCGCGCCGTGCAGGCGAGATGCGACGGCTGCCTCCTCGTGTACCGGAGGGGACACGTGATGCAAGGCTTCGTCCACATTGCAGCCAACCAGTGGGAGGCATGGTCTAACAACGTTCGAGACAGGGGAGGGGAGAATTGGATAATACGAAATTGGGATGGGAGAAAAATAGAAAAATGGGGAGAAAAAGTAGATTAAAAGAAAAGACAATCTTCAGATAAGTAAGCGGCCGTGTAAACGGAGATTTCTCAACGCGGGGGTTCAATTGTGGGTAAGTGATGCCAGCAGCAGGGTTTCCGTTAGAAAATATTGGTGCCGGTCTCCGTGTCCTGAAAGATTTCAATCTCCCGGACAAATGTGAGAAATTCCGGTCAGTTTATATTGAGCTTAAAAACAATTGATAGGCAGGCTATATAAAGAATGACATCATCAAGGCATGTAGATTTATAATATTTTAACTTAAAACTAGGCTACTTTTGCGTATACAGTCATTATATTCCAAATTAAATAAGTCCCTCGAGACTCCGTGCTGCTGCTGACTTGAAATCAAATAGGTGTCTGTGGGCAGTCGGCCCGACATTAAACAGCAGTCTGTTATAATCACATTTTTATGAGCTAACGAATTCCGTTATATTGGACATTTGTATTAATTATATCAAGCGAAGAACTGAGAAATTTGGCAGAGAGAGACGGCAACATTATCGTGGGGTTCACTGAAATCTAAACGTTGCATGATCGCTGAAACCAATGACTATCACCGCCTCCCAACGAAGCGATAAACTAATCCCAATAGTATGCAACTGCAGAGCCGCAGAGCCAGCGGCGCTCTCAGGTCCGGTCTGGGGACCACTCAGCAGCGCCACCCACCCAATGGCTGAATTGCCAATGGCTGAATTGGAGTATTGCACTGTGCGGGCACAACTGTGAGATCTGCGGCTCTGCAGTTGCATGCTTCTCGCTAATCCAGCATCAAGCTCCCTCCCCGCCATTCTCATCAGCAAACCACAGCTGCCTAACCCAAATGAATTTCGACATCGCTTCACCAATAGTCGTCATAATGTTCACAGCAAACTGTAGTGGATCACCAGGTATGTTTTATTAACGTAGGTTGAATAATTCATATAAGAAAAACTATAGGGAAATCTCTCTTACCTTTCTCCACTGGTTAAAAATGCCAGGAACTGAAATTGAAACTTGCTGTGCGCGTGATATGATATAGGAACACACATCATTGTCATTATTAGACCTGCAGTGCTTGGTGAAGCAACAATGAAACAAATGTAACTATTTTAATACAATTCAAATTGTGCTTGAGGGAATTATTTTCACAGGACATTATGACCGGAGATATTTAAATATGTCGGACTTCAACAGATTTCCCCGGTAAAAAAACGGTAATTAGCGGACAACGGAAACCATGGCCAGCAGACCTTTCTCTTTCGCCTGCTGGAGCGGACCGGGGCTGGAGCTTCTGTGATGGGCTCAGCCTCTGCCTCCTTTGGTGCCTCGATCTGGGGCGGCTCACTGGGCACAGCAGGCTCTGGGGTGCAGGCTTCAGGCTCCAGGGTGGATTCAGGCTCTGGGGTGCAGGCCTCTGGCTTTGGGGTGCAGGCCTCAGGCTCTGGGGTGCAGGCCTCTGGCTCTGGGGTGCAGGCCTCTGGCTCTGGGGTGCAGGCCTCTGGCTCTGGGGTGCAGGCCTCAGGCTCTGGGGTGGCGCCTACAAACACCCAAACACAGTTAGGCTTAAGTGGTGCCATTAGACACCCAGTGACACAACTGTTGTTAAAAACCTGACATGACGGCTCTGAGCTTCAGCACGAGAGACAGGAGGGAATGGGGTGGAGGTGAGACAGGAGGGAATGGGGTGGAGGTGAGACAGGAGGGAATGGGGTGGAGGAGGTAAGACAGGAGGGAATGGGGTGGAGGTAAGACAGGAGGGAAGACAGGGTGGAGGTGAGACAGGAGGGAAGACAGGGTGGAGGTAAGACAGGGAGACATGAGTCATTGCAGTTCACCCGTCAGTGAAAGCGTCTCATTCAAAGACTCCTCTTGGAAAGCACTGCTCAGATCCAGCGGTTGGGCCCCCCAACTCCCTTCTGAAAGTACATGCAACAAATGCACCGTTATCATCATGCATCTGAACGAATGTGGCAATACAACTACGAAATTAATGTGTGCATTTAATTAATTTATAAGCAGGGTTTAAAAGGTTTTAATTGCATAGATTATTAATGAGTGAATCAGCCACATCATATTCATATACCTTTTACATTTTTCCAAAAGCATGTTTTTTAACATCAAATTAAACCGAACGATGATCATTGTTTGCCTACAGAACTGGAATTGAATTGTTAGAATCCCAACACACACTGTCCTGAATTATACTGTATAGCCATCATGGTAACCAACCAGAAGAGTCTGTGGATGAGCAGTCAATTTCGTCCATCTAAAAAGCATAACAAAAACGGGATCATCACATTGCTGTATGTCACAAATGCATGTCAATGTTCATTTTGGTGACACACTTTAGATTTAACAAAATAAATAAATATGGAACAAACTGGTAATCAATTCATTGCCATTTCATACAGCAATAGTTCAGATATAAGAATATCTTACTCCTGTAAAAGTCAGTATCTGGCTAAAAACACACTTGAGTAAAAGTTAAAAAGTTTCAACTTTTAAATGTACTTAAAATACTAAAAAGTAAAAGTAAACACTTTTTTCTGACTCTCTATTCTTCTGATAGCAGGCGTTTAATCAAAGATCCCCGCTTTCTAGTCTTGCACAAAGACCAATTAGCATGGGCATGGGCGGGTTAATTTTCCATCGATGGGGATTTGATTGGCTGTTTTTAGATAAAGTGCGGCTGCAGGATTAATAACGCTAACGTTAGTTTGAGAAACAAATATACTAATTAAAATAGGACCTGCGAAATGTGTACTTTGTAGGTCTGCATTTTATGGTAATTAGGGATGTCCGATATTATCGGCCTACCGATATTATCGGCCGATATCGGCATTAAAATCGGAAAATATCGGTATCCATTTTTTTTTTTTTTACATTTCTATAAACTTTATTTACCCAGGCAAGCATGTAAGAACAAATTCTGATTTAATTTATTGTCAAAAGTATGCATAATGTTGTGTTAATTCCACAACAAGAGATATGTAATGTTAATTACCTGAAATTATTCCATTTTTTGGGGGGGGGGGGGGACCCTGCATATATCGGTATCGGTTGATATCGGTATCGGAAATTAAGAGTTGGACAATATCGGTATATCGGTAAAAAAAAAAGCCAATATCGAGCATCCCTAATTGTAATTGAGTAAAAAAGTACAAGTATACAAACCTAATAATACTCGAGTAAAGTACAAATCCCCAAAAACAGTACTTAAGTATTGTAACAAAGTACAATTACTCAAGTACTTTACACCCCTGCCAACATGGAAAAGAGTTTTGCTACCTCTCCACACACTTCCTGGTCATCCTTTATTTTATACGGCGTCCGGCGTTTGCGACGCAGCAGGAAGACGGGAGAGGCTCCACACGAGAAGGGGCTGCCAAAGTCCGGCTGGGGCACAGGGTCCCGGGACTCACTCCTCTGGGGGGTCTTTAGCAGAGAGCGGAGCTGGGAGCCCCCCGCCGATGTGGGTGCCCGAGCTGGGGTGCCCCCCTTCTGCAGTGGGGTGCAGGGTGGCAGGGTTCTGTCGAAGAGCTCGGGGAGCAGCAGGCCTCCGAACCGCACCTGCTTCTTCTTCTTCCTCGTCACGGTGTTCTCCTCCGGGTTCCCAGAGGAATTGCTCTCCCCTACAGCGACGAGACAAATATTAATGAAGCCGCCTGGAGCTCAAACACTTGTTCCTGTGTGTTCAACGCAGGGACCTTGTTCGCCGTTATTTAATGACACTTAGATTAGATTCAGTTTATTTGTCATCGCACAGAGTACAAGTATAGAGTACAACAAAATGGGGTTTGCATCTAAAGAGTGCAAAAGGGGCTGTGATCGGAAAATATTATCATGTCGACAGTTCTGTTATAAATACATATTCTCTGTACGGCCTTGATTAGTTAATATGTTTAACTAGTATACAGCTCAGACACTAGGGCGACAGTCTGACAGTGTTTATTAAAACAGCCAAAGGGCCAGGAGATATGACACGGCCAAGGTTCTTTTCGACTGCAGTTCTTGTGCGAGACATAAAGCCCCTAGACCCATCTTTTGTTTTCATTTTCTCACTAGGGCATTTTTTTGTTTACCTTTCTTGTCAGATCCGTTATTAATTTGTTATCTTATGTACGTCATGTCAATTATGTATATATATATATTGTAAGTCTGACCAGAGCTCTTGGTCACTTTCTGGTCAGACGCTTTGTGTCTACACATTTGTCTCAGATTGTAAATTGATCATATTCTTTCTATGGCCATGGAAACAGATAATAAACTATGTTCTATTTTAAAATTTGTTATACAATTTGACTCATTTGAATTTCTGTTTGGCTAATTTAAAATATTCCACAACAGGGGCATTAAAGTGGACGGCAGTATAAATGTATACCATGTGTATATATGGAGTATATATATTAAAACGATAAAATAAGCGAATCTAATGTATGCGAGTTAGGGATGGGTACCGTTCACATATGAACCGATACGGTACCGGTACCTGTGCAGTGTTTCCCCTAGGATTCTTTTCAGGGGGGGTGGTAGGCCCCCCCAAAACTACTAGTGTTGTCACGGGGCGCGCGTGTCACGGATACGTGGTGTCAACAGTGTCGTCATAGACGCGCGCAGTAAGGCGGTTGTTAGTATCGGTGCATTTCTCTACACTGAGCTGAAATGAAACGATTGCACATAAATTGGGTAAATAAATATTAATATTTATTTACAACACATAAATTAACTTATTTACAATTATACATACAGTAGTGACAACACACATGAACTATTTACAATACAGGGACAGTGTTTCCCACAGGATTTTATGAGACTGGTGGGTGAACCTCGGACCCTCTAGGGGGGTCTGGGGGCATGCTCCCCCGGATTTTTTTTTTTTTTTACATTTTAAAGTTAAATGCATCAATCTGGTGCACTTTGAGAGCAAAATAAAGAGGCCAGATCTATGATGAACTTTGTGCTCAAAACACAAAATCGACTAGATGCAGTGCTTCCCAATCCTCTCCTCTGAGCACCCCAGCCGTTCCATGTATTTGTTAAATTCCACCACCAGCACACCTGATTCAACTTAACAAGCCCTTTATTAGTTGAATCAGGTGTGCTGTTGGTGGAATTTAACAAATACATGGAACGGCTGGGGTGCCTCGAGGAGAGGTTTGAGAACCACTGGACTAGAGCATACGTTTGAGCCATCAAAGAAATGAAGCAACAGTGGTTACCCGTGTTGAACTGGTTTCTTTTTTAGAAAATATAAAAATATACTGGATTACTATTATGACTACTACCACTGCCAGTGCCAATACATCCCTATTGGCAATGTATCAGTCTAGGTAATTAATGGGAAACACTGAGGGAGGCACATACAACACTCATAACTATTTACAACCAGTGTCAGAGCGAGCGCACTCAAGTTGTTCGGAAATTCTGAGTGCACACTGGACACTCTGACCAAAGAGTCAGTTTATCAGAGCGGAGCAGATTTCCAGAGTTAATTTATTAACTCACCTTAACTAGGGCCCTATGAAATCCATTTGTATCCGTTTTCCTGTTTTCGGATATGAATTTTCCTGTTTTCGGATTTCTCGGTTTAAAGGGGAACTATCTTATAAATGGCCTTTGAGTGTTTAGCATTGTTTCCTAGCTATGTGAACTTATATTAATATGATCTATGTCTCTAATTCTCATATTGGCGCATTCTTCCAATTCTCCTCTCACAATATTCACCCTCACTGAACTGAGTCATCTGAAAATGTGCTGATTTGTGATGTCAGAGAGACACCGCTGCATGATAATGTGGCTGTGTGGCATCAGGCTCATGATGAGCTGCACACAGTGGTTGGAGCCCAGGCTCAAAACGGCTTAAGATCTTGAGGTAGAAAAATGCTGTTTTTGAGGACTTGATTAGAAATACAAAACAATGAAAAAATAAAATTACAGAGGTGTTCCATAGACTCACAGGAAGTGTAAAAGTGCCCAAATAGTGAAAGAAATAGTAAAATAGTTCCCCTTTAAAATATTCCCGTTTTCGATTTCTCTGATTTAACTAGGTATTTAATTATTATTTAGTTATTGCACTGCACTGGCAGTTGAACTGCATTGAACTGAACTTAATTGAAAAAAAGAAACCTCATAACCTAACTGGCACTGAACATTAAACTACACTGGCATTGTTTACAGATGTACTATTATTAAAGTTAGTTAAAAACATAATTTTGTATCGTTTCTTTTGGTTACCGGTAAATCCAAAAGGAAAAAATATTAAAGGTGACATGCATTATAAATGTCTTTCTTCAGTGTCTAGCATTGTATTATAGTAATAGGAGTTAGTATCAATGTGTCTGTGTCTCTAAATACCATATTGGCGGATTGCCGTCATTCATTTCCTGCTCCATTTAATCAGGTAGTTCTGATTTGACTCGCATGGTGACGTCACGTGGCGCTGGGGAAGCGGATAGTGATCCGATTGGCTCTGTGGTTTAAGGCTGAGCCCGAACGTTCGTTCGTTACGCTGACATTCAGACTTTAGCTAATGGGTTCGAACGTTCGGTGAAAAAAAAATAAAGGAGGCGCACGGGGTTGAGGCGATGTGAAGCGATCTCCCGCCTCGACTACTGCAATGCACTGCTCGCTGGCCTCCCGGCCACTGCCACTAAGCCTCTTCAACTCATTCAGAACGCAGCGGCCCGCTTGATCTCAAACCTACCGAAGTCGGCCCATGTCACCCCACTTCTTAGGGACCTGCACTGGCTCCCCATTGCTGCACGAATCCGCTTCAAGGCCCTCGACCTAGCATACCGTGCGGCAAAGGGAACCGCTCCCGCCTACCTCCGGTCAATGGTCTCTAACTACACACCCTCAAGACCCCTACGCTCTGCATCTTCTGGCCGCCTCAGACCTACTCCTATCCAAGCTCCGGGAGGGTCATCAAAGAGAAGTCGCCTATTCTCAGTCCTTGCCCCACAATGGTGGAATGAACTACCCACCCCAGTTAGGACAGCCGAATCACGTCCAATCTTTCGCCGTCGACTAAAGACGCACTTCAACCATTATCTGAATAAAAAAAATAAAAATAAAAATAAACTATAAAAAAAAAATCTAACCCTAACTAACCGTACTGTCATGCACTTGTCCTAATAAACTAACCTACACTGTAGCACTCAACACTTTGATGAACATTGTTGCTCAGCTGATAAGAGTTGTGCCCTTCCTGATGGCTTGTCGTACAGAACTTGTAAGTCGCTTTGGATAAAAGCGTCAGCTAAATGACTAAATGTAAATGTAAATGTAAAATGAAGCGCTCGGCTCAACCAGTATGGTCTGCCGGGCTGTAGCTGGATACTATTGTCTCAACCAGAGCTCTCAACCAATGCAATAGAACAATTTTGATTGACAGGCGATTCTGCCAATTACGTCACACCCCTTGCACCCGCCTCTGCTGTTACCACCAATCGGCAAGCGTTTATTAGTTTTTTACTTCCGGCAATGCCGCCATTGATCTGCTTGTGAGAAGCACAACAGACTTACCGTAGCTAATACGTTAGCTCCCCGCCGAGGAAGTAAAAGTCCTAACAAGGTTTCCGTAGGTGAACCTGCGGAAGGATCATTAATGAATACCAGCCTTTTTCGGCCACGGAGCGCAAGCTTCATGGCGGGAGGTGGTTGCGTTGGAAACAACTCTGGCCGAGGGCGGGCAGGCGGCAGGCGTGTTGGGAGCCCGGCGGGAGCCTGCCGGTGTCTCTCTGTCGTCCCCCGTTCCGAGGTAGACGGTGGACGGGTCTGTTGAGGAGCCGAGGCGCGCGCCTCTCTCCCCTTCCCGTCAACCAAGAGTGAATACCTGTTATTGAACGTGTAACACTAACTATATAACGTTAATGCCACAAAACTAATGCCTTTGTTTATCTAGCCCCTTACGTGACTGCAGTGTGCAAGGGCTATTGTTTATCATAAGTAGTAACTTTGATGCAGTAGCTTGTTTATTTTCTTCTGAGTGCTTTGTTTAATTACATGAACAGCCAACACTGTAAACAACATGTTTTTCACCAATAGACTATGCAATGCCGCCCTCCGTAGGATCTATAATAATACAATAATACATTTTTTTTTTTTTTTTTTTAATTAACACTATGGGTGCCATGGGTTAAATTCATTATATACCATAGGTTGCCGGCTCTATTTGTCTATGGAGAAGTACCCCTTCTTTGCATGGCTATAACTTTTTAAATTCTATTGCTACATTGCCATTATTAGGGCCCATTCAAAGTCCTATATGTATTGTTCATTGTGTAGCAACGTTAAACTTTTTCATTCACATATTCATAGTAAAGTATGGTCTAATGCAGTGGTTCCCAACCTTTTTTCCCCCAGGGACCCCCAAACATCTCCGATGAAATTCGCGGACCCCCTCCTAATAAGATACCATAAAATACTTTTTTTTTTTTTCATTTTAATAACAAACTGCTTATACACAGGCATATGCATCACAATTAGACCCACTATGCTTCTTTGACTTGTGCCTTCAATCAACAAATCTCATCTTGCACCATATGCATTTCAAAATGTTTGGCCAATATTCAAATCCTGTATTCATCCTCTCAAATCAGGCCCTAATGGTGAACGGTTTGCATTTATGGAACAAATCAATGCAACAAATTAAACTAAATATGAGACAGGAAATTCCAATCAGTAGCAGAGAGAATCTGTCCTAGCTGGGTTTAATACCTTTTTTTTTGTCATTTTAATAACAAACTGCTTATACACAGGCATATGCATCACAATTAGACCCACTATGCTTCTTTAACTTGTGCCTTCAATCAACAAATCTCATCTTGCACCATATGCATTTCAAAATGTTTGGCCAATATTCAAATCCTGTATTCATCCTCTCAAATCAGTCCCTAATGGTGAACGGTTTGCATTTATGGAACAAATCAATGCAACAAATTAAACTAAATATGAGACTGGAAATTCCAATCAGTAGCAGAGAGAATCTGTCCTAGCTGGGTTTAATACCTTTTTTTTGTCATTTTAATAACAAACTGCTTATACACAGGCATATGCATCATAATTAGACCCACTATGCTTCTTTGACTTGTGCCTTCAATCAACAAATCTAATCTTGCACCATATGTTAGAACAGGTTTCCTGTTCTAACCTCCCCAGAGAGCAGTCGCATTTTTTATCTCTCCTCCCTGCCCTCCAAGGCCTCCTCTACCCTCCTCCCAGCAGCCGCCTTTATCTCCGTACACCAGCGCTGTCTTTCTGCTTCTCTCGACGGTGTGGACTCTAAGCTGCAATTAATAACGGTGTGGATCCCTAATTACAACTGCCTTACAACTGCCTCCTTGACGGTGTGGACATTCTACCCTTTCTTCAATATTCCTGACTTCCCACTCAGTCAATCAATGGATCAACTAGTAAGCTGGAGTTTTGCAGCAGTGGATCGAATCTTCTCTTCAAGAAAACAAAGTGCGACCGAACCATTGTGTCCGATAGGGACATTCCAGGCCGGGTTTGCAATTGACAGTTGGAATAATTGGCGATCAATATGCCTATATTCTATTGAGATTGAAGATGTTGAGGATCTATATCTCCTCGTCATCTTCCTGATCGGTTGGGGAGCGATCGCAATTTGGATTTGGATTTGCTGCCTTCAAGTAGTAGCAAGATTGGAAAATGCCCACATTGAATTGACAAAGCGGCTTGCTCAACATACAGCCGATGAACAATGTAGGGGTCAAGTAATGTTGGGGGTCGCGCAGGACATTAGGACCGCGACAAAGAAGATGAAAGATCTGGATTAAATTAAATTAAAGCATTACAGGAATCATTGTAACCTGTTGCAACCCACCCCCCCCCCCCCCCCCCGCCACGTAACTCAAGTCTGTGGAAGAAAAGGAATGTTTCGAGGTCAATGAAAGAGGCAGAGGAGAAGAAGTCAAGATAAGACCTGGTTTATGACGTCCGTACCCATCGCAACTAAGGACGGGACAGTATCTGACTGTCTGAAGATAAGATGGATGGCCTCCCCCCCCCCCCCCATCCTCACGCAAACCTCCCCCCCACGAGCACGACTGGCGACGTGCACGGAAGGAGGGGCGGATCCCTCGACTGCCTCACACGCCCAAAACCCTAAGCCACTACCCTCTCCTTAACTCCCACCCCCCACTCTCCGCCCTCCCTCCCATCCCCCAAATTCCCTCCCCCGAGGGTGCTTCCTGAAGCTCACTGACTTTCGACATAAATGAACATTGTATCAACAAATGTGCTTTGTTTTGTATTAATTTAGGGTTGTGCCATTATTATTATGCAAAGATAATAATTGTGATTAATTCTGTAATGAGTTGTGTGTTTCTAGCATCCTTGACACCCAAGGACAACGATGGAAATAAGTCAAGAGGCTTTTACGTTACTATCCTTGACAGCAATGTAAGCTGGATTAATGATCTGTTTATGTTGTGGAGTCTAAATAAAAACCTGAAACCTGAAACCATGTATTTCAAAATTTTGGCCAATATTCAAATCCTGTATTCATCCTCTCAAATCAGGCCCTAATGGTGAACGGTTTGCATTTATGTTGAATGAAGTAAGAATCCACTGCAGTAAAAATATCCTCACCTCGAGTGGTGGTAGTAAGGTTGACTGACATGAGAATGTCCTGCTTCAGATCCTAATTTTCGATATATTGCACATAAACGATGAGCACAGCCTCGTCTGCGACAGTTGTAGTTTCATCAAGTTGTATGGCAAATGGACCCTTTCTAAGCTTTTCTGACAGCTGCTGCTCGCAATCACTTGACATCTTATCAATTCGGTCTTTCACTACATTGTTCGAGAGTGGTACTGATTTTAGTTTATCCGCCACCTGTGGGCCGCACAGTTTCTAAACCATTTTGATGCAGGCTGGTTTGATGAGCTGCTCGCCAATATTGTGCGGTTTCTTTGCTTTTGCAATTAAAAGCGAACACTCAAAGGAGGCTTCGGTAGCCTTCTGTAAATCACTGCCACCCCTGCTCCACGCTACTCTAACATCAACAGGCTTGTTCGCCTTGAGAGACTGTTCTTTCCTCCGAAAAAAGTCTGGATCCTTCCCAACGGTTTCTGGGTGCTTAGACGCCTGATGTCTCTTCAGCTTGCTGGGCTTCAGGCTCGAGTTTGCCAACTTTTCTCCACAAATCACACACTCAGGTCGTTTGTCTGGTCCCTCAGTGAAGCCCATGGTGATGTAATTTTCGCGATTGCTGTAGGTCCTAACTTTTTTTGCAGATGAGCTGCCGTCATCTCCTTTTCGTTTGTCACACATTTTCGCCTCTGGCGGCTGACTGCAGACGAGCCGAGAAAGTTAACTAGCGTGCTAGGCTAGCTACAGAAAGTGATACAGTCAACTGATTCGCGTTTTAGCGGCTACCCGGTAGCCTACTGTTAACGTTCAAAAATCATGTCTAGATGTTTATTTATTTATCTTTATTTTTTATTGTAGTGGAGAGACTATTCATGCTTCTGATGATAAAAATATGCTAATTAAATATTTATCTGAAAAAAATTAATAAAAAAAAAATACCTCAAATCATCTGTGGTCTGGCGGACCCCCTGCGCCCCCTGGCGGACCCCCAGGGGGTCCGCGGACCCCAGGTTGGGAATCACTGGTCTAATGTATAAGTATGTTTTCATCTCTTTCTGCAGCTTTCTCCAGAACGTGATCTATAGCCCCAAATGCATTATATTGATGATGAAATACAGTTTGATGGCAATCAGGGCGATATAAAAAATGTCAATTGGACGTACTTCTAGAATGATCTACGTATGATCT
Source organism: Notolepis coatsorum (assembly GCF_963971535.1). NCBI lineage: Eukaryota > Metazoa > Chordata > Actinopteri > Aulopiformes > Paralepididae > Notolepis > Notolepis coatsorum. The sequence goes on along the minus strand of NC_140166.1, from coordinate 41,411,833 downwards.
GATGATGACCGGATGGGCGGGGGATCGTTTATAATTCCGTGGGCAGCGTTAGATGATTCTTCCAGAGTGGGTCATATGTTCATCATAACAGTTTATATGGAACACGTTCAAGAATAACGCTGAATCTCACCGGATCTTCCTTGCGCCGTTGGACGATCAGCGTGGTGTAGACCGTTTTCGATTATGGGATGTTTATCCTGATGAACCATTTCCAGCTTGTATAATACTATATACGTCCAAATCATGTTGTTTATCGAGTTATTGGCAATGGATCGCTATTATATTGTGACGAGCGAGTGCCGGCAGCCAAACCGAGTGCCCGGAAGTAATATGGCCGACCAGCACAACCTCCATAGCACTTCCTGTTTGGCGATTGCGCCGATCGGCCACCAGATGGCGCTCCTGAACCGCCAGAGAGCTCAGTGGGTCCTCCTGGTGGATCTCAGGCCAGCGGAGGGGAAATATGAATCCGATCGCAGATTTTTGAAATATTGATATTAAAGACGCTGTACAGCGTCCTTCGGCAACTTGAGCATGGCCGGGAATGACGCTGTAAAGCGTTTCCCGGCAGTCAAAGTGTTAAAAAAAAACAAAAAAACGTTCGAACGTTCGATAAACCCTGGCGAACGTTCGAACCCTAAAAACAGGGTTCGGGGACAGCCTTACTGTGGTTGGAGCCAATGCCCGCCCACAATCTACCTAGAGCAGACCAAAGTGCAGTGACTTAGTCTAACGTAAATAATGAGCAAAACACGCAGGCCATGTGCTGTTCCTGGCTGCAAAGCTGCTAATACGTCTTTGCACATTTTTCCTGAGGATGACGTGCTTTGCTAGCAATGGACCAAGTTCGTTTTTGGATTTTTGCAAAGACGAGGGACTTTATGCTTCCGTGATTTCCTGGCTGTTGCTAAAGATCTGTTTGTGTATTACGGTACTCTTCCATGTGTGTGCGCCAAGACAGTCTAACGTTAGTGCAAGCACTGTGTGTGTGTGTGTGTGTGTTTGTTAGACGGACTGAGAGAGCAAGCTAGCTTAGCTAACGTTCTTAGCTCTGTGCTTCGTTGTATATATGTAGACCTACTTGTGTGTATTGCGAATTAATGATTATGTTCTTAACTAACGTCGTTAGTACAAGTGCCGTGTGTGTGTGTGTTAGACGGATTGGGAGAGCAATCTTATTCTTCCGGGCATTTGTTTTCCCAAAATCGTATGGCATGGGTACCTGCTTCGGTGTCATCCCTTTGTGGATTGTATTGTATCGAAAACGTATGCTTGAGCCATATTTGTTTGTGTATTAGGTTCACTTTGGCGTTAGTAGAGTAGTATGGCCAGAACTATTTGGTGGGTGGCTGTCACTCAAAGCATTCTGCTAGTATGGGCAGAGCCCATCCAAAAATAGCCTGAAATCCTGAGGCTGGAAAATGGTGCTTTTGAGTACTCGATAAGAAATATAAAATGCATTAAAAAATAAAATAAAAAAATAAACTTACAGATGTGTTCAATAGACTCACAGGAATTGTGTAAAGTTGCCCAAATAGTGCTAGGAATAGCAATGCAGGTCCCCTTTAAATAATACAAAATTATAATTTGTTTAAAAGAAAAAAAAACTGTAAAATGTAATTTATTTCATTTCAAGAGTCATCATTGTTACTCTGCGCAAGACGGTAATAAGAGATGACATCATCAGAGTTGCACGCAACCAAAGGGGGAAACTGAAATATGGTGAAAATTCAATATTTATCTACGAACATCTATGCAAAGAGGCCATCGCTCAGCGTTTCCCCTACAAGGAGGTGATGCAGAAATTGTTCAAGAGTGGCCTCAGGCCAAGGCTAATATACCCGGCACTATTATAGATTGTGGGAAAAGATGGCCGGAGGGAAGGAATACGCACGCCTAAAGACGCCGAGGAATACTTGAAGCTACATGGAGCAGGTCCCCCAGGGCAGAACGCAACACTGTCTCGCACCAGATAAGCCTACTCATCTCTCTCTTTCTCTATGTATTTCAGTAATTTTATTAGAATGACTTTACCACGACTCAACAAAAGTAGCAGATGATATGCATGCCGGCAACACCAAGGCACAAGGTGTATAATATGGTTCGTAATTGTAAAGTGTCACAGCCAACTAAGTGACACTGGGTATGACATCCTGATCTTATATATGATTATGGGGAATGTCTGTAGATTCTTCCTGGACAATGGAATAGAAACACGTTATGTGTAAACACATGTTAAAGTGCCACAAGTCAACGAGTGACACTTTGTATAATATTCTTATGTTTATTATATATGATTGGAGCTATGTATATGACCTGTATACTCTTTATACACTTATAAAACTATGTTACAGTTAATGTGCAGTCGGAGTGAAGAGCAGGATTGAGCTGAGAGCAAGTTGGCACAGTTTAAACCTGTCCTGTCTGCATAGAATAAAACCAATGATTGGTACAGGTGTATTGTATATTTATATATATATATATATACAATATATACAATGCAATATACAATAGTATATTGATGTATTACAGGTATGTAGTATGCAGTACAGGTATATTGTGTATTGTAGGAACACAGGCCAGTTATTCCCTCTCAATAATGACTACAGCCCAGAGGAATGTACGGGGGCCTCTTCCTGGAGCTCTCCGGCCGGCAGACGCATTAAACTGGTTAACCCTTTGTGGGGTCTGAGTGAGATGGGGAGTGAAGGGACTTTCCACAGCAGAGAACAAAGGGAGTCTGTTCCAGCGAAAAACGTTACAATTACTTTCGAGTTACGGCCTAGTGGAGTAAAATGGGAGGAGAGCCAGTCCCCACGAGCCGTGCATTGACTGGCTGGTGAAATGACATCACGGTGACAGCGCTGTATTTGGACCAATAAGCAGAAGAGACCCTGGGGCCCTTTATAAGGGCCAACTGGCGAGATCACAGGCAGATTTTTACACTGAGCTGGAGAGATAGGAAGAGGCACAAGCCGTGCCAGATCAGACTTTTTTGAGAGATGAGAAGAATGCTGCCAGACACGGGGCACAAGCCGTGCATGATGAGATGTTTTGTTCTGTGCATATTTTAACTGAAATGGACACTTTTCCACTTCAGTCTCTTCTTGTAACTAGCTTTTTCTAATTAAAATTACCTCTTTATAAATATCCTTTGTATCTTTTCTTCACTCTCAGACGGCCGGGTAAGCATTGAAATGTGTTCTGCATTTGTAACTTCACCCCATGCATTTTTGATTAATGATGTAAAACAATAGAATAAGTGGCTTTATCCCTGCATTAAGGACTAAAGGTGGATTCTGTATAATGGGATTATCAAGTAAAGCCATATAGTGATAATATGTGTACTTAGGAGACATATGATTATGTATTAATGCAAAATAGAATAAGTGGCTTTATCCCTGCATTAAGGACTAAAGGTGGATTCTGTATAATGGGATTATCAAGTAAAGCCATACAGTGATAATACGGGAATAACGGATAAGGAAAATGGACCTCATCTAATTAAAGAGAGTCCGTCCCAGTGCAAATAAAATAAAAGATTCCGCAACTTCAATCACTCGACCTAAGGTCGATGACTGACGGGGGTCGGAACGGTGCATTCGCTGTCTCTTGTCGGTCAGTGGTAACAACAACATTTTGTAGACTCGGTTGGTTCTGCGTGTCAACCACTTCACAGGACGCTGTTTGAGGTGTAGATAGGCAGACCAATGAGTTATGAAGTTATCGATCTGACCTAAGAGCGAGCGTGGGCATTCAACAGTAATGCATTATATTTACAGACTTCTGGTCTCCGTGGAGACAAGAATCTATCATTGACACTGTGAACAATCTGGAATATTCTGGGCTCATCGCTCGACTGCTCTGGGACACAAAGGAATATCCCGAAAATACTAGTAGTCATGAACCCTGGGTAGGAAGATCATTCTGGAACACAACAGCAGTCTGTTCGTATATACTAGGGTATTCTACAACCTTCTAGAATATAATGCACCATTACAACGAAGGCCTGCAACTTTAACATTAACATCCGGTGTGTATAAGCATATGATCAATTGACTGAAGTTTAATCAGGCCTTAATAAGGCTTTAAAAAAAATCAGCCACATCTGAATGTATGAGCACAACAAGGTTATTCTAATATTTTAAATAATCACTCCACTGATTTAGAGATTGGCACAATGTAGCTCTAAAAGTCTCTGTTTTTCTCTTTTATCTCTGTATTCAATTTTATTTGAGTGGTTTCTCCATGTTGAGTTTTATTTTAGCTCTCACTCCCTTTTTTTTTTATCTTACATTGTTCTTTTCAATTTTTCTTCATTTTAAGGTGTTAGTGTTTGTCTCCAATCTTTTCCTTTTTCTGATGTTTCCTACATAAGTTAGTAGAAGGTTCAAATGAATATATCAATGAAGGTATTATTTTTTACATTTTTCATAATATTTTAGTACATTAAGGGAAGGCGCAAGACCAAAAGCGACATTCTATTGAATTAGAATGAAAGTGTTAGATCCTATGGCAATTAGCATAGGAAGAGTAGGATTACAAAGCTCAGTTTGGGCAATCCGGTGGCCTAAGGGAGGGAGTCATACGCGGAGGATGTGTCTATGGAACACAGGCCTGTACGACTCTCTGGGGGAGGGGGAAAAAGGGGATTTTTATTTGTATATATATATGTTTTTAAGCTCGGCTCTCAACGGGACCTCAATAATTGGATGTACATCTATTGTAGCTTCGCACTCCAGAAGCATTACCAAAAACTACACAACAACATGTATAGATTATGGCTAGTTTGAATATAATGATATGGAACACTGGTGGGATAAATAAACAACACAAACGCAAAAGCGTGCTCACACTGATGAAAAAAAGAACGTGTGGACGTGGCTCTACTAAGCGAAACGCACATTTTAGAGAAAGACATAGATACGTTAGCGGACAACACATATCATAATATTAGTCACTCTTCTTTTGGTACGAGAACTCGAGGTGTAGCCATAGTCGTTAGACGTAAGTTAAATATTGAATTAAAGGGAGTATGGTCTGATGCAGATGGTCGTATAACTATAGCTATGATTGTACACAATAACAGGAAAATAGCGTTGGCAGCGGTATATGCCCCAAATTTGTACGAAGAGGGTTTCTTCTCTACACTAACCAATGCAATGTTAGACCTTCCCGATTACTCATTTATAATAGGTGCGGATTTTAATGCCATTTGGAATCCAAGGATGGACAAATCTTACCTCGCCTTTTCCAGCGAACAAAAGAATTCATCTAAAGCATTAAAGGATTGGTCGAAGATTACAGGTGTAAATGACTTATGGCGATCACTTAATCCCACGACCCGAAAGTACTCTTGTCGATCTGCGAGACATAACACATTATCCAGAATAGATTATGTCTTTGCATCCCCGAGACTATTTGATAAATATGAAGTGGAAATGATACCCAATGCACTATAAGATCACTGTTATTTACTCCTAAAAGGAACATTTGGTATACTATCTTCCCGAGCCCCAAGATGGCGATTTAAATCGATGCTGCTTAATAACAAGGAATTCATTACACAACTCAAAGAAGCTCTTATAGTATTCCTACGGGAGAATGCAAACTCGGTGCAAGACCCCAGAATAATATGGATGTCGGTAAAGGGAATGATCAAGGATTTCACTGATAGCTTTTCCTCCAAAATGCGCAAGAATCAATGCACAAAACTGTCTGAACTGGAAACGCTTTACTCAACGTTATTTAATTCTTTAAAATACAACAACTCAACTCGACTAGAAAATCAAGTTAATGTACTAAAAAAAGAGATCAATGCCATATACAGACAACAATCGGAAATACAAATACGCAGCACAAGACAACAGCAGTACTCCCAAGGTTCTAAACCTAGTCACCTATTAGCCATGCGATTAAGAATTAATGCAAAATTTGCAGATATAACTACCATTAGAGCACAACAAGTACTTGAAACAGACCCTGAAAAAATAAACGATACATTCAAAGAATTCTACTCCGACTTATATAAATCAGAAACGACCTTCGATCAAAACAAAATGGACACATATCTTAATCAAATTATTCTCCCTAAACTTTCAGAGAATGACGCTAAACAGTTAGAAACACCGATCACACTAGAGGAACTCAAGAAGGCCATATCCGAAATGCAAAGTGGTAAGGCTCCTGGAAGAGACGGTATCCCACCAGAAATGTACCTTTCGTGTTGGGACATAATTGGACCCTTATTACTAAATATGATCTTATACTCAGTCAAGGAGGGGAACTTCCATAAAAACAACAATATTGCACTCATAACAGTCCTTCTCAAAAAAGACAAAGACCCCACCGAGTGCGGTAGTTACAGACCCTTAAGCCTCCTCGGAACCGATATCAAACTGTACTCTAAGGTATTAGCCATCAGATTACAAAAGCATATGACGTCTTTAGTTCATCCGGACCAAACTGGCTTCATAAGAGGCCGCCTGATCACTGATAACATAAGACGAATACTGCACGTACTAGATGCCGACAAGGACGACACCATACCTATGGCGATGCTGTCCCTGGATGCAATGAAAGCTTTTGACAGGCTGGAATGGTCGTATCTATGGGCAGTATTAGAGAAGATGGGGTTAGGTAAAGGTTTCATTGATATGATTAAAGTAGTATACAAAGACCCATCGGCCATGATTACTACAGGTATAATCACCTCCGGAATATTTCCGGTATCACGCTCAGCTAGACAGGGTTGCCCTCTTAGTCCCGGAGTCTATTCGATCTATCATTAGAACCTTTAGCACAATATATAAGACAATCCCAATCCATACAACCAATCGTAATCAAGGGCACACAACATAAAATTAGTTTATATGCGGACGACGTAATACTGTTCATGCAAAACCCCAACACCACACTGCCTCATCTGCTCAAGTTGATTGAGAACTTTGGTGATTTATCGGGATTCAAGATAAATTGGCCGAAGTCGGCTTTCCTTCCACTTAACACCCCTGCAAAAAAAGATATAACCCTCCCAGGAGAGATACCTATGGTAAAACATTTTAGATGCTTGGCAGTGGAAATATTCCCCACCATAAGACAAACGGTGAAGCACAATTACACAAAAATCCAAAACAAAATCAAAGACGACCTTGATAGGTGGGCAAAACTTAAAAACTCAGTACAGGCACGGATATCAATAGTTAAGATGGACGTACTACCTAGAATCAACTTCTTCAGTTCAATGCTACCGTTACCCCCTCCAGAGGGTTACTGGAAAAGATTACACTCCTCCACATAAAAATTTATTTGGAATAACAAACCACCACGTATAAAAAGATCCACCGCACAGAGAAATAAAGCAGACGGTGGCATGGCATTTCCAGATTTTTTCCACTATTTTAAGGCGTACACATTAAGACCATTGACAACATGGTTTGATCCCCAAGCATTAGTATCCTGGAGAAAATTAGAAGAAAACATAGTAGCCCCACATAGACTGAAGGACATAGCATACACCAGGCCACGTGAGCGGATCGGCGCGGCCGAGAAATCCGCTCATCGCTCTTTAAAGCTTGGTCCGCTCCGCTAATCGTTCATGTTGACCCCGCCTCCAAGTCGCTCTCCGCTCGCTCCCTGCTCACCTTGAATCGAGCGCTCCCCGCTCCCCGCGCCAGATCGCTCGGCATTTTTTTTTATTTTGGAGCATGGTGTAAATTAGCTCAAACTACAACAGTCTACACCCCCTGGGCCCCTTAACAATTGTTTGTATTGAGCCGCATTGTAATTGTAATTTGTACCCATTCTGCAATGTTAAATAACGTTGTTTATCCATTCACTAGCTCTATTAAGCGATGATAGGCTAGCCGAGCCACAATGCTATGGTCGCCGCCATTAACGTTAGCATGTAAGCTAACGTCAACAACAATGGCGTCGATAGTTTTTCTAACAGGAGTGAGTGAAGGAGGAGGAGTGAAGCCTGAACAGGATATCACAGGTTCACCCTTCTCATTGGTTGAAAATGGCCTTCATGTTTGTACATCGCCATCTGTTGCTTTGGCATTGTACTGCATGTATATTACATCAACAGTGTTAAACCACTGTGAGCGACCTGGAGTGGATTGGAGCGGAGGAGAACTCTCGCTCCGGACGTCGCGCCGACTCATTTTAAAACCCACTCCTCGCTCACGTCAAAACCGGCCGCTCCGCGCGCCGCTCACGCTCCGATCCGCTCACATGCACTGGCATACACTAAACTACCAATCAAGCATTGTGAACGGAAATTTGGCCCCATAATTACTCATGCGATCCGGATATGGCGTGAAACACAAAAGAAATATCCTAACCCACATAAATGGCACAATCATACTCCCTTATTCAATAACAATGCACTCTTAATTGAAAAACGACCTATAAGATTCCCTATATGGGAAGAGCAAGGCATACACTCATTAGGGGATGTTTTTAACAAACAGGGTTTTTGTAGTTATGGAGAAATATGCAAAAAATGTAATCTCACCAAGTCCACATGGCTTTTTTACATACAGTTACGGCTATGTTTGAAGTCTCACGGTGTTCCATTAGACATACCAATTGAACACCACAGATACCACAAATTCTTCTATGAAAGAGAGACATTGAGAGGTTTTGTTTCAGATTTTTATCATCAATTACTAACGTCCTCGTATGAAACCCTCCAACTAGACTCTGTCTGGAGGAGGGATATACCAGACCTGGAAAGTGACTTTGATTGGCAAGGAGCCTGGGCAAATGTCCGACCGGACTTACATCAAGGAACCCGGACCATCAACAAATCAATCTTAACTATATTCACAGGACATACTTGACTCCTATAAGACTGAACAGAATGGGTCTTAAACAAGACTCCAAATGCTCCCAATTGAGGGATTTGGGGTGCTTTTTCAATGTATGTGATGTATAGATTGGGGGAAGATGGTAGCATCTAACGGTGCCAGGTCAGAGAGGGCAGAAATGTGTTTGGCTTAGCAGAGGTTGGTTCAGAGCGAGGGAACACCACACTGAGCAGGGTGTTTTGTTTTGCTGAAGACATAACACTGATAGCGAGAGCGAGGGAGAGGGGTTCATCTTAATGAAACAGTAGAAAACTGCATTTTAATGTGTGAAAGGTTATTAGCAGTTGTCATGACAACGCGGCACCTGACAACCAGAAAGGGGTGGGCTATCATAGTTATGACGAAGATCCTATAAAGCTGACAGTGGTTCCGGGTAGGGCAGACTAGAAACTGACCAAGAGCGAGTAGGACTGAGATCACACAGACACTCTCCTCTCATTGAGAGAGAGGGGGGGGGGGGGGGGGGAGAATGCCACATCACCAGTAGCTTCGGCTACCACGAGGATGGTCTTGGCTAACGAACCGGCCTGACCACTATTGGACTGAATAACAAAAGGACGATAGACGAACACACCGAAAGATAATTAGAATAGACTCTTCAAGGACGATACAATTTGATAACATCTGACAACATCTGATTATGAGGTTCTGTTTATAGCAATAAAACAACGCTTTTCCTCATAAGGTATCTCACGGTGTCGAAGTGTCGAATTCTTACGGAGGTGGAGAATTAGTATGGTTTATGGATTGCACTAACGGGGGAGATAAGGATCTTATCTGCCAGTATCTGAGACGTCAGGACCATTAAAAGTACACAACGCAGAGGAATTGGATGGAGGGCCAAACAGACGAAGACATGATACTGGCCAGTTTGATCAGGATCTTACACAATGTACAAATGGGGATGAAGGGACATTTATGCACATGTATTGGGACTGCCCACCAGTTAAGATATTCTGGAAAGATGTGACCCAACAATTATCAAAACTCGTATCTTGGAATATACCTGTACACCCCTCTGTATTACTATTGAATGATGTTTTTGAGTTTGCAGTACATCCACAGCTAAAGAGATTGGTTTTATCGGGTATCACAGTAGCTAAAAAGCTGATCGCATCACGCTGGTTTCAACCGGAAAAAATGTGCCGGAAAGTTTGGTTTCTTACATATCTCGATGTGATTTATCAAGAAATATCTACAGCAAGAATTCTGAGTCTCAATGAATCCAAAATGACAATGTGGTTAGAAGTGGTGGAGAGAATAAAAGCTAGCTTATAATGGTAGTGTCTGGTTAGGAGCGAGGGATAATGGAGGTACTATCCAAAGAGGGGTCCGGGAGGGGGGGGTTCGAGCTGGAGCATATGTGTGTAGGTTTTTAGATAACAGGTATTAGGGGTATATCCTGTATAAGACATTGGTATAAATTGTCATTTCGTTGGATATACACTGTGTATTAATGCTTGTGTATCTTATCGTGTGTTGTCATGTTTGTTTATATGTGTTTAAAATAAAAATAAAAATAAAATAATTTATTTCAAAGAGATGTCCTTTAATTAAAGGTTCATGCTTAAAGGTTATAATTAAAGGTTCATAATATATTAGAGGTGGGCAGATTATTTTTTTTAATCTAGATTAATCTATCTGCAATCCTGGATTTAATCTAGATTAAAATGGCTAAAAAAAGAAAAAGAAAAAAACTGCCGAAGGCATTCAAAATATGTGTGTTCTACCCAAATAATGACCAGAAGTAAGTCCTTACTTTTTCTTTCCTCCTTATGTTTCTCAGGCCAGGTGGCCCATTACACCATGAGCCCATCTCCCGTTTCCAAAATGCATTACAGACTGTTTGAAAAAGCTGTTTTGCTATGATAATTGGTAATGAAATATCAAAATAATGTTCAATAAGATGTACTTGTGTTTAATAAGTTGTTTTATTCAGAAGTTAACACAAATAAATAATATTACCAGTACAGTACAGTATCTAGCACACTCTCAGGAGCAAAACAGAAAGAAGCATTTCAAACTTGAACTATGGAGTTGCTCAGTGGCCAATGGTGTCAGCTGTAGTTGTACTGGGCAGCTCCCAGGTGTGAATGGAACTGTGTGAATGTGAAGCAGGGCGTTCCTGAAAAAGAGCATTTGTGCTCAGCGAACCTACCCTGGGTAAATAAAGGTAAAAAAAAAATTTAATGCGTTAGTTTAATGCGTTAATTATATTATCGCGTGATACTAGTATTGCGTTAACGCAGCACGTTAACGCCGTTAACGTGCTGCGTTAACGCTATACTAGTATCGCGCGATAATATAATTAACGCATTAACTCTTTCAGTGCCACTCACGAGATTTCTCGTGTTTTTTTATAGGTGGTTGCTAGCCACTCACGAGATTTCTCGGATTTTTTTTTTTTTTTTTTTTTTTGTGATCTGAAAAATTATTGCATCACCCGAGCCTACCCGAGTATTGCCGAGCTGCGCCGGTGATCACTGTGGAAAAAAGCGCCCCCTGTCGTCTCCCAGATGACATAAGTGATTTTGGAATGGACTCAATGAAAATGAATGGGGAAAAAAATCCGGTACTCCACATTTTCCAGTTCACTGATCCAGCCGGGGTTACTAGAGTTCATTCTGGAGCCTCAGATCTCCGCGGATCATGGAGAACCACTGTGTCGCGTTGGATCCATACACGTATCGATTTTTTCGAATGGTGATCAGGAATTGGAATATACCAGTTGGATACCATCTGATGTCAGGTAAGGACTCTATGTTATCAGTGGTAGGATAATCAGAGTAATTTTGATGAAGTTATAAGCTGTTTTGTGAAATCTCTTCTTTCGTTTTCACTGTAAAAGTCCGAGAGGAAATCAACAAGGCGATTGTCCGCGCGCGGCCGTAATGTGCGTGCGTGCACGTATAATATTGATCATCTAGCGTTTATTTGAAAGCGATTCATAAAAAGGCCGACGAATATCAACGTTGTGGAATATTCCACTAAAAGACGATTTTCATAGAATGCTCCAGAATGAGTTGTTTTTTATATCAAAACGGGGGCTTTTCTAACTGCTCTGAAACGGCAACGACGCAATAAAAAAACAATCTGCCTTCACAGCACTGTCTGGAACATAGTCTTTGATAATGCGATGGGCAGATTAGACACATAGCCATAATTTAAAACATAGATTAGGCGATATTAACGTTAACATTGGCGCGGATGGTGGCATTCAAGCGGTAAAATGGAAAACCAGGCATGGCATTTAAAGAGTTAAACTAACGCATTACATTTTTTTTTTTACCTTTATTTACCCAGGGTAGGTTCGCTGAGCACAGATGCTCTTTTTCAGGAACGCCCTGCTTCACATTCACACAGTTCCATTCACACCTGGGAGCTGCCCAGTACAACCACAGTTGACACCATTGGCCACTGAGCAACTCCACTGGAGCAGTTGATTCAAGCCATGTCACATAGTTCAAGTTTGAAATGATTCTTTCTGTTTTGCTCCTGAGAGTGTGCTAGATACTGTACTGTACTGGTAATATTATTTATTTGTGTTAACTTCTGAATAAAACAACTTATTAAACACAAGTACATCTTATTGAACATTATTTTGATTTCATTACCAATTATCATAGCAAAACAGCTTTTTCAAACAGTCTGTAATGCATTTTGGAAACGGGAGATGGGCTCATGGTGTAATGGGCCACCTGGCCTGAGAAACATAAGGAGGAAAGAAAAAGTAAGGACTTACTTCTGGTCATTATTTGGGTAGAACACACATATTTTGAATGCCTTCGGCAGTTTTTTTTTTTTTTCTTTTAGCCATTTTAATCTAGATTAATCTAGATTAAATCCAGGATTGCAGATAGATTAATCTAGATTAAAAAAATTAATCTATGCCCACCTCTAATATATATATATTATACTTTTTTCAGGGGGGGGGGGGGGGTCCCGTTAGTGGGGCGGGCCAACCCGCCAAGGCAATGATAGGGGAAACACTGCTGTGAATCGATACCGGTACCTTTTTTTGGTACTTTAGTCTCTAAAAATTTACTTTACCTACCTCAGTTGTGAAAAAAATATCCAAACTTCAAATAACCACACTTTCGACCGTTTTCAGCTTGCCATTGCCCCGACTGCTTTGTTGTTGAATCAAGTCAAATCCTAGGTAAGTGTATATTGTGCGTGTGAACGTTGACATGAAAAAAAAAGTTAAAAATAATAATAAAGTGTAAAAAAATAAATAAATATATATATATATATTTTTTTTTATACCAGTACCGACACCGGTATCTCACGTGAATCGATACTCTGTAGTACCGACGTGTTTCGGTAAGTACCTTTAAAAGTACCGAATTCGGTACCCATCCCTAATGCGAGTATTATTATATACACAGTGGTACAAGTATGAATACACTGTGGTTAATATAACCAATCTAGCCAGTGGTTTAAATAATATAGATATATACAATGTCTTTTTGGTTTTCCCGCGTCAACATACCACTTTGCCATTCTGCCTGCATGTGCAGCCTGGATACCTGTAGTGTGCTTAGGCCTGTGCAGGAAGAAGCATCAAAGCTGCTTCCTCTGGTGCAGACGACAGTGAGCGGCATGTTTACCTGTGGACTTCATCTCCAGCAGGGAGGGCATCAGGCTTGCTGCTGGGTCCTCAGGCTGTGGTTGGCTGGGGCTTTGGAGTTCAAAGGAGCCCTCCTGTGGGGGAACCAAAGAACATCCCTGAGAGAGAGAGAGGATACTGGTGGTGGTGGGAAGAGCACTGCAGAGGCTGGGAGAACTTCACAGGAGGAAGATGATACTGTACCAGGTAAATGATGTGTGTGGTTTAATGTGACCGGGAATGGAAACCTTACCTGCTGCGTCTTGTTGGGCGAGCGGTGTGTAGGAGGAGCGTGCTGCAGTGCACGCAGCGGCGCCGGACGGGACTCAAACCTGAGGGGTGAGAAGAAGAGGAAGGCAGAGCTGTCGTCTCCCCGTGGCTCTTTATCAACCTGCTGATGTCAGTAAAAAGAAGAGTAATGTTGTTTGTAATCAAAATATAGTGACAAACTACACAGGTCAAAAAAATAAAATACACAGATGAGGTTTTATAGATGCAAAAAAATAAACAAACAACATTTTTGCAGAATTATTCATAGTAGAAGCGAAGTCTGGGGGTCAGAGTAAGGCTACCTTCTGAGGAATACAACGGGTGTGTTTGAAGATAGGAGTAGTGGCCTCCTTAATCTCCCCCACGCATTCTATGGGGGAACCGACGCACCGCCTCTTACTGGGTGGGGGTGTCACGTGGAGCGGGCAATTCTCCTTCCCAACATCAAGGCTTCTCCCATCTGAGAGAGAGAGAGAGAGAGAGAGAGAGAGAGAGAGAGAGAGAGAGAGAGAGAGAAAGAACACACACAAATGCAGGTTACATAAAAGTCCAAAGCAAATGGGACTTGGGGATAGCTAAATTAAAAACACTGGAGAATCAAAATATCACGTCCAAAAGAAAACAAACTTACCACCACAACATCGTTGTCAAAAAAGCTCACAGATTTGCATCTAAAAAGGACCATACTAGTCAAGTTGTGTCCGTAGGTATATCTGGTGTGTATTTTAGCTGATATCAGCTTACCTTACTAAATGCCATTCACACCGCCATTGATGTTGAAAAGGGGTGTAAATACTCCCATTTGAGACTTGAAGGCTTCTAGCTAGTCATAGGTCATAGGTCATTCGTCCTTGTGAAAATCATGTCTCCATGTGTGATGATGACAGTCCCCATAGTAGCCATTTCTTTGTATTGAGACTTTTTTTTTTTTTTATATAAACTTGACCACACTGTATAAAGTTATCCATTGTGCCCTCTAGGAAACTTTACAATCGCAAACAAGGGCATTTGGAGTATGTATGGCTTTTAAGGCTGAGCCGATGGAAGAATCGATAAATCGGGACAAAATTATCGATAAATATAAAAATGTTTACATGTGTAAAAAAAAAAATAGTTTAAAATACTTTAAAGAAAAAATTTATTATTTAATGTTACCGTAGTTTGTGTGTCCCATGCACTCAACTGTACAGTAGTTGGCCCACGACACACACTATTGTTAAATACGTTTCTTTTTTACACATGCAAAGAAAATCGACAAGTGGTCTCAGCCTTAACTCATTCAGCGCTGCGGGCCTAGAGCATCTTTGTTCCTACTGTGCCACCGCTCTAAGAGATAGGAACGCGTGGCGGTGTTTGCAGGGCTATATCTATATTCTATATTATAGCTATGGATATAATACTATGGCTCATTTGACATCAACTATCCATCGTTCAATATGTGAAAAAGAATACATTTTTTCATGTATACATTCGTGTGTTATACCCAGGGGTGTAAAGTACTTGAGTAATTGTACTTCGTTACAATACTTAAGTACTGTTTTGGGGGATTTGTACTTTACTCGAGTATTATTAGGTTTGTATACTTTGTACTTTTACTCCATTACATTTCAGAGAAAAAATACATACTTTTTACTCCTTACATTTAAAATGCAGACCTACAAAGTACAAAGTACAAATCTCACAGGTCCAACCATTTAATTAGTATATTTTAATTGTTTATCTGGCCGAACTAACGTTAACGTTATTAATCCTGCGACCGCAGGTAAACAGCCAATCAAATCCCCATCAATGGAAAATGAACCCGCCCATACGGCCATACCCATGCTGATTGGTCCTTGTGCAACACTAGAAAGCAGGGATCTTTGATTAAACACCTGCTATCAGAAGAATAGACAGTCAGATCCGCATTATGCTGTGGTTAATATTGTGATATTATTCAGGGTACTCCAGTATTCTGTCTTCTGTCTGTCTTCAGCATTGTCTATCGCAGATTATACAACGGCATGCAAATTTCTCGATTCTGATTGGCCATTTACACGTCTTTATTGGCAACAATCCACGGTCCAGGGCTCAGGACCCGCCCACAACCGAATCACATATCACTCCCCGGCTCACTCCGGGAGAAAACAAGATCGCGGACAACAAATGGATATGTTGATAGCACCATAACGACTAAATATGAAGCGATTCTGTCAAGGGGAATGTGTTAGTCCTTTAAACAATGTTGGATGATGTAATTGATGGGTCTTGAGTCAATCTAGAACAAAAGAAAAATCGCGGATTGATTGATTGATTAATTGATTGATTTAAATTTCTACTTCCTTCCCACTGACTGCAGCGTTCACTCTCACACTGTCCGACGCTGGCGTACCCACAAACACACACACACACACTGTGACACACACACACACGCACACACACACACTCCTGTCTGCAACAGCGGGGGAGTCAGACTGAGAGAGAAGCAGCGCTGTTTTGAGTGAGCATGGTCTATTGAATTGATTGATTGGTTGATTGCTAATTTTATTACTGTACCCCTGGTTTCCAACTGGTTAAGTTTAGGCTAAAAGAAATAAATAAAAAAATAGGGCGAAGAAAACGTTTTTTTCCTATAGGGCAAAGAAAACGTTGTAATTTGTTTTACCTACTTTATATAGAAGCATCTAAGAATGAAGTTCTATGGAAAGTAGGTCTGCATTCCCTTAACAATTGTGTGTATTGAGCCGTACTGTATTGTACCCATTCTGCATCTGGTAATACAATTTTCAATCAATCATTCCAATAATACACAGTTGGATGTGTTAGTTGGTTGGATGCACTTCAAGCTGCTTCCACATGAGGCAACTTCTCTCAATCATTCCAATAATACACAGTTGGATGTGTTAGTTTGGTTGGATGCACTTCAAGCTGCTTCCACATGGAGGCAACTTGTCTTTTTTGTAGTTGTGGGAACTACTTTTTCTGGCGGATGGTTTTTTCAATAAATCTTCGATTAATGTGTGTTTATTGTATAGAAATAAGGTTGGATGAATCTGGCAGTTGTATAAAAGCTTTACACCACTTGTAGTCGTGATTTGTGACCAATAAACCATGCCTAGGGGGGTCTAACGACCCTCGGCTGCGCCTCGGGCCTAACGACCACCCCTAGGCATGGTTTATTGGTCACAAACCACTCCTGCGCGTGATGTAATGCTTAAACACATTCCATTGTGGGCAGAGTGTATGCTTGGTTTCATTCCAGCCTTGCCTAAACACCAGCTGATGATTTCACTAATTGGCTCACCTCTTCAACTAACTCACCTGGTGCAATGTATAGTTAAAATGAAAACTTGGCCCACGATGGAATGAATTTGAGACCCCTGGTCTATCCCTTTCAAAAAAAAATTACTTTTACTTTTTAGTACTTAAGTACATTTAAAAGTAGGACTTTTTTACTTTTACTCAAGTGTGTTTTTAGCCAGATACTTTGACTTTTACTTGAGTATAATTTCTGGGTACTTTTTACACCCCTGGTTATACCGTGGTGAATATAAGTATAGTTTCAGAGTGATCCTGGCTAATTCCACAAAACGGCGCTATTGACTAGGGGTGGACGGTATGGTCTAAAATTTATATCACGGTATAATTTGAAGCATAATAGACGGTAACGGTATCACGGTATCAGTGTTTCCGTTAGAATAATTTTTTTTGCCTGATAGGCAGGCTATATAAAGAATGACATCCTCAAGGCATGTAGATTTATAATATTTTAACTTAAAACTAGGCTACTTTTGCGTATAAAGTCATTATATTCCAAATAAAATAAGTCCCGAGTCCGTGCTGCTCCCATTGCAAACAGCCGGGCTGGATGCTGGATTTTGCTAGAAGCATATGTAGCTGCAGAGCCAGCGGCGCTTTCAGGTCTGACCTGAAAGCGCCGCTGGCTCTGCGGCTCTGCAGCTGCATGCTATTCGCAAATCCACTGCTGCCGCCGTCCTCCCGGCTGCCTCCCGCTGCAGCCGTCATATCATAACACTACACGCATATCATAATGTTTACAGCAAACTGTAGTTGATCACCAGGTATGTTTTATTAACGTAGAATAATTCATATAAGAAAAACGATAGGGACATCTCTTACCTTTCTCCACTGGTTAAAAATGCCAGGAACTGAAATTGAAACTTGCTGTGCGCCGCAGTGATATGTGTTTATTATGAAATGACAATTGCGTGTTGACACGCCCACTGCGCGAAGCCTCCTAAATAACTTTTTCCAGTTTGCACATATCTATTATCTATGACTAATTCTATCTATTTTTAGGGGCAAATGCGATTGAAATAGTCCGCTGTGGTTACATGACGTCATTGCTATTTTAGAGCTACTCTACCGGTTACAAGGTATAGTCAAAATCCATACCGTAGAGCAAATTAATACCGTTTATACCGTATACCGTTTATACCGTCCACCCCTACTATTGACCAATACGTGAATTTGACTAAAAGCGTTGGTGTTGCTTGCCTGGACACGATTTTTGATGCTTTGATCATCACCAACAGCATACGTTCTGGAGTACGTTACACATGGTCTTTGCGATCGATGTGAAATCATGGTTGGATCTAGGGCTGAACGATTAATCGATTTTAAATCGAAATCACGATTTGGAATGATGTAATTAGCAAATCGCTAAATCTTTTTAAATAAAACGCAATTATTTTATTTTAATTTGTTTATTTATTTAACCAGGAAGTCCCATTGAGATACAAGATCGGTTTGGGAGAGGGAGGTAAGGGGTTTTAGATTGTGTGTTGGGAAGTTTAGACTTCAGAGAGGGAGTAAAGTACAGAAAAAAAGGTACCGTTGGGTACCGGTATCGATTCCCAGGTAAAAAGAAACATTTTCAGGCTCCGTGTCCCGAACAGACCCACCGCGTAGGCCAGATGCAAGCGGCATTTTACAATAAACCTGTGGGGCTGCTTAAAAAAAAGAAAGAAATTATAATCGCAAATTGAATCGCAATCGCAATATCTGTCAGAAAAATCGCAGTTAGATTATTTCCCAAAATCATGCGGATTGATGTCATATAGTCCTTACCTTCACTAGGAGGTACCCCAAAAAGAATGTTCCAATTGTCTGATCACAATTTCCAGTATTGGTGTCCATCTCGTCGCCAACATAATCCACCACAACACATGCATCAGGGGCATTGGACGCGTTTCAATGCCATCAAGTGAACCGCTAGACTCGTCTGACCAAAAAAACTGCGCCCGGAGTGAATTAAACGTAACACCGGGTGTGAAAAAAAGGTTTCGAAGGGTGGGCGATACTGCCACCTACTAGGATGCGGCCGGTATTGCATTCCTTATGGTAACCCCGAGGTCAGTGTGAGAGAAATTAATAAAAATATTGAATAAAAGAAATAACGATGAAAACCCAACTATACTCTGGTCTGGCGCTGAACGGTTGGCAAGTTAACCCGACTTTCCTCGGGTTTGGCGCTGATTGAGTTAATGGCTTTCCTATGTTTATTAGGGATGGGTACCTTTCACATTTGAACCGGTACCGGTACCTGTGAATCGATACCGGTACCCAACGGTACCTTTTTTCGGTACTTTAGTCTCAAGAAATTTAATTTACCTACCTCAGTCGTAAAAAAAAATCCAAACTTCAAATAACTACAATTTTGACAGTTTTCGGCTTGTCATTGCTCCGACTGCTTTGTTGTTGAATCAAGTCAAATCCTAGGTAAGCATATATTGTGCGTGTGAACGTTGACATGAAAAGGGAAAAAAAAAAAAAAAAAAAAAAAACTGTTTCTCACTTGATTCGATACTCGGTAGTACCGACGTGTTTCGGTTCGGTACCTCAAACGTACCGAATTCGGTACCCATCCCTAATGTTTATTGACAATAAAAGGGGATTTCTGAGCAATTTCCAGAACAGAAGTGCTTGCCATCCAATTGCCGAAAAATGCTATTCTTATGCCAGAGACACACCAGATGTCAAAGCACCATTCTCGTGAAAAAACAGGAGTCTGGCTGTTCACACCAGAAGCCATTTCTCCATGCCGGTCAACAAGAAGATTTTGCTCCTCTGTGTCAATCATATGTAGAGGCCCCCCGACGACTCGCGGAGAAAATAGACCCGATGTCGAAACTATGGCTGAAGACCGCGAGCCGGCAACAGAGCTCTGAACGGTAGTCTGTTAACTGGTTCGGGGCCAACCACGTATATACTGTATACGTGTTTGGGAGCCGACCTTTGACGGCCAACCACGTATATATACGTGTTAAACTAGTTTTTGCTTTTATTCCATTTTAATATCCCGGATGTTGTCACGGAGGTGTATTTTGGCTGGAAAAGGCATATTTGGACTCCGAAAGTGCAGTACCGGCCAGATCCTGGTATTGGCGCTAGGGATGGAAATTAAATTTCCATCCCTAGCAATTAGAAATTAAATTTCTTGAGACCAAAGTACAGAAAAAAGGTACAGTTGGGTACCGGTATCGATTCACAGGTACCGGTACCGTATCGGTTCAAATGTGAAAGGTACCCATCCCTAATTGGCGCTGTCTCGAGAATGCAGTTTCCCCTGTTGCAGACCGGATGTCACCTTTTTTTTCCCGCTCCGGGTGGACTTTTCTTATTAGTCTAAAGCTATGGCTTTACCAGATCACCTGGAATACTTTTTGTGACGCCAAATTCAGTATGCAGTAAAGGAATATAGCATCAGCCAATGGACATATCGATCTACCAGATGGCGATCAAATAACTGGGAAATTATTTTTGGAATCCAACCGGCCACAGGTAAGAGCGATTTGACGTCAATTTCAGCCTGATCGGGCCTTGTTCTCATAGCCATCCACCCGGTCAGCGTATCTTGTTGCAATAACGAATGCCGTTATTGGTAATCAATAATCAGAAACGACTCCCCCCCCCCTTTCATGCATTCATGGTGGAACATGATACCGATCATATGCATTTTGATTTTTAACTCTAGCTTGTGTAGGGCCGCAACGCCAATCGATTTAACGTTATTAGCTTAGCGCCCTATAACTAGCGTTGCAGGAATTATACCAGACCATTCCGATATAACGTTCACATTCATGACGCTATAAAACAGGAACGTATTGATGAAAAACTTATTTCTTTATGGCATATTGAAGGGAAGGTTTATACTGTCAATTGACAATGGACACCTAGCAATAATATAAAATATAGATTTAGCTCTACAAACAACCTCACGCACAGTGAAACAATAGGCGTGTTCGAGATTGGCGAGGCAGACGCGGATCTGCGCAGTTTTTACTACGGCCTCGCTAAGCGCGTTGCATGACGGTTAGAATGTTGTCCGACTTGCTCTGGAAATCTGACGAGGCGAGGCGCGGAACTCTCATGGAAGCGAGCCACGCTCAGCCTTCAGAGCGAGGCGCCACAGTACCTCTCACCCGACTGCTCCACGCAAATCCATGATGGGGAACAACTTGCTATCGTTGCGCAAAGCGACCATTGGCTCAGAAAAGTTGTCACCTGGTTGTCACCACCAGCCACGCCCACAAGAGGAAGTTATGAGCCTTCGATTAATCCTGATTCTCCCACACCCTAACCCACACACTCCCATGCAATTTTATCCTGCCCTCTGTCTAGGGCTGACCCCTATTAATCGATTAGTCGACTAATCGGTCGAAAGGGGCCGTAGTCGACTGGCCAACCTCTTAGTCGAATATAATAAAAAAAATAATAAAAAAATTGTATCATTCTTTCCAAAAGAAAAGAGGCCTAGAAGCGTGGCTAACGCTAATGGCACACATACCAGAGGCTAACTGCCTACGAAAACAGGCACAGAGGCACTGAAAGAGGATTTCACCCATCTAATGAACACACTAGACTAGACAAATATCAAGATGTATCCATCAGTGGACCAATTGCATGCTTTTGCAGAGGACAAGAAGCCTTCAGTCGACTCCTTCAGACATTAAGCACCCCCCAGAGCCCAAATGGAATGATAAAAAAGTTAAAAAATATATATATATATATTATACTTTTTTTTTTAAGTCGACCAATAGTCGACTAACGGCACATTTTGGCCAATCCTAGTCGACCATCCAAATACTTAGTCGGGGACAGCCCTACCTCTGTCCCTGGTGTGCTATACTGTACTTTGTGCTGCCCTATCCGCTTGTCCTATTTTTTTAATGTACTGTCCTGTCCTGTTGTGCCTTTTCGTATTTTATAGGACATTGATTTTATGCTTTGACTGTACTGTACAGCACTTTGGTTGGCTCTCAAGCTTTTAAATGTGCTCTATAAATAAATTACTTGACTTGATTGATTGAAAACTTTATTAACCGATTGCAGAATGGGTACAATACAGTACGGTCCCGTCTATCCCCTCTATCAGATTTATTATTATTATTGGATACAGGAGTTTGGGTACCAAGAGCTTCTTCAAGTCGATTCTACAGACTGACTGTTTCTATCATCGGAATTAAATAATTATAATGATAATAAATACGACAATTACGTTTTGCATTTATAGTCATGACTCAATGAGCAATCGGAGCATTACCGCTCGTATGTACAGTACTTCTCTAAGCAGTCTGGCTCACAGAAAGATAACTGACTAGAATAGATTAACGAACTCCATATAAATCTATAGTTCATTAACGATGCAGCAGCTGATACTGTATACACACACACATACACTGCTGAATAATTCTGTTTTGCCTCTATACTGTATATATAATTCTGTTTTGCCTCAATATACAATATATTATATAATATATATAATATATTGATGCAAAACAGATTATTCAGCAGTGTGTCGTGTGTGTGCCCGCGCTGCGGTTGGCAGGAGCGCGCAACAAGATGGTATATAAATATGGTATATTAATACAGTCTAGTGTGCTGTGTGATGACAATACATTTGAATCGAATTGTGCACGCGGCCCTCGAGTCGCATTATAATGAGCTGGACAGGTGTGTGTGTGGTAACGTGAACGCGTATCTGCCATGCGAGACTAGGCGAGAGGCTGTCGTTAAATCTGAAGTGTCCGACGTTCTGACTCCTCCCCCGGCTGCACTCGGCTACTCTAGTCTACTTTCGAGGCGAGCCGAAATCAATCTCGAACACGCCTATTGTAATGAAAAGCTGGCCTCCTAGAGTGGGCCCCGTCTAATCCCAATGGCCCCGAATGTGTTAACATGGACAACGAAAGGCAACTGGCTGCTCTTCGACATCCTATGTGTCACTACGAGCATTACAGAAATCTCCAAATCTCAAATGTTTTTGATACCAAATCACAGCATGGGTTTTTCTATTGTGTTCGTCAAGGTCTTGGTGTCTTAATGTGGTACTTGTGGAGGGATTTTTGACACGTCTATGAATTCCCAAGTGGTCAAAAATGGTTAAATTTTGCACCAAATCTGTAACCAATGGTATCAACCAATAAATTGCTGCAACAACTTGAGCATGGGAACAACTTATGAGACAATTGAGCATGGGAACGACTTATGAGACATAATTGAGCATGGGAATAGCCATCATAATGTTCTAAGCCCTTATACACTATACATTTTCAAACCGAAGTGATTTTTTTTTGGGCTCTATGTATTTTTCACTCATCCCAATTTAGTCGTCATGTACCTGGGGAGGGTGTAGAACTACCACATGCCTGCTCCGATACATGTGGAGTCGCCAGCCGCTTCTTTTCACCTGACAGCGAGGAGTTTCACTGGGGGAACGTAACGTGTGTGGAGATTCGCGCTATTCCCCATTTCCCCCCAGATCTCCTCCCTGCTGAACAGGTGCCCCGACTGACCAGTAGGAGTCGCAGTTTACAACGACCAGGACACATCCCACCGGCTTCCCAACCGCTAACACTGTCAATTGTGTTAGTAGGGACGACTGACCAAGCCGGAGGTACCGCTGACGGCTGGATTCGATCCCAGAGTCTCTGCTGTGGCGAGTGCTTAGTCCACTGCTCTATCCAGCAACCCTTTATTATAGATTTATGACCAGAAAATACACAGTGCTGAGCTGCATTTCAAATTAATCTTCAGGTTCCCAGCTTTCAGATGACATAACACGTCTATTGTAGCATGTACTGTTGAAGATGCATTTTGTTATGTGGGTGTGTAGGTTTGTAGGCAGGTGGTTATGTATTATTATGTACGCAGTATATATGCATGCATGTACTGTGTGTATGCATGTTTGTATTTACACATCTTTTGAATGTATTACTGGTATTTTTTAAATATGTATATTTTTGTATGTTTGATTTTACAAAACAGGGGAAGTTCTCTATAAGCCTCTAAACTTCTCCTACACAATATGGTTATGTATCCCCCCCCCCCCCTTTTGTACTCTGTTAAATAATAATAAAAAATAAAAAAAGATCCCCTGGCCCGACCTAGAAAAGATTCAAATGGTTCTATGGTGGGTCTAATGGTTAAATGAAAGGACTACTGTATGATGTCAAATTCAGGCGTATATGTATGAAGTCACTGCTATTGAATGGTGCCTCCAGAAATCATGAGGAAACCCTGGCCTGCTGGCATAGCCATTAATCCTTTCACTACCACACTACAGAAGGTTAATCCAGTTACAATGAGGCAGTCTTACTAGACAGAACATCTCTTGTCTTGCATCCTCCAGTCTCACTGTCCTGCCTTGGTAACAGATCAGACTCCTCTTCATTCTCCTCCTCAACCATCTGGAATAAGGCCATCTTCTGCTTCCGCGTGGATGAGACTCGGGGAAGGAAAGGGTTGCCATTGGGACGCTAGAAGAAGAGACACAGGTTTGGTGGGTCACAGATTTCAGCTGTTGCAATGACCAAGACAGTAATTAAGTGGTTTGCTGAGCAAGTGTAATGTGTGATTGTCCCAAGATTCGCTCAACTGTATGCTAAAGACCTCACCTCCGGAGTTGAGAGAGTCTTTATTCTCTGTTGAGCTATGTAGCGGATCAGGGCGTTTGTCTCTGGGGAACCTCTGGTACCAATAGCGGACCTCCGTCTCGCCTTCAGTTGAGCCAGACGAGACTTATCTGACGAGAGGGAGAAGATACCATGTTGTGATCCCACATACTGAAGCACCACAAACATACAACTTCTACAGAGAGTGAATAGCAATGCAGTTACAATGCAGTAAACAATCCTCACCTTTGCAGTTTGATGCTGAGCTGCTGAAGCTTTGGGTGGAGATGCCAAGTTGGGCAGGTGTAAGCTGGGAGAAGATGAATGGGGGTGAAGCCTCACCTAAGGCAGAAGGGGAAGGCTCCTTCAAGGCTAACGTTATGTTTTCGTCTACCTCAGTAGTGGCGGCGTTCAATTGTGAACAAGCCATGTTCTGAAAAGTAAAGATAGTACCACGTTAGTTACTTGACATGCAAGATTGTTTTTGACAACTTTTATTTTAGTTTGGCTGGCTGACGTAGCGTTACAACTTTGCTAGTCACTTTCGGACAATGTCAGATATATGTTATGATGAATTGAAAATGGGGGACCCTGATGTAAACAAGACAGACGTCTTTCTCTGGTCTGCATCCCCTTAACAATTGTGTGTATTGAGCCATACTGTATTGTACCCATTCTGCAATCTGTTAGTAAAGTTTTCAATCAATCAATCAAACGTAAGCAACCAAAGCCTGGCTGTTCTAAGCCAACTAACGTTCATTATTCATGTTCAACGGATGACATTGTTAGCAGCAGATAACGCTAACTACTGTATATTAGGACACACATGGCTTACCTTGTAGGAAGTATGTTAAAATACAAAAATGCAAAGAAGATTTATATAGTTAGCTTCCTGTCATATTAAAAACAACTAGGTAACACCAGTTGGTAAGCTAGAAGAAGTTATTCAAATCTCGCTCCACACACCCCAGCCAGCAGCAGCATACATACAAACAAACCCCTCCGCAAAGTAAATAATGTTAGTTATTAACACTTTAACAGTGCAAATTATTACGATTACGTTAGGTGGAAAGCCATCATCATTATAACAAGGGTAGTAGTAGTAGTAGTAGTGGTAATCGTCGTGTGATAAAAAAAAATAATATCTAAACGAAGCAACGATTCTATCACAAGGCAAACATGGCTTCTACTTTACAGCTAGGGGCGTTATTTTTTTTCGTATCCGCATTTTGCGGAGACGCTCTCTGATTGGCCACTGACTGACGCTCTCTGATTGGCCACTGACATGTGCGCCCAATCGCGTGACGAGCTGTGTCTTTGCCCATTTCCGGGTCTAACAGCCTGCAAACTACCTAACGCCTAGTTTATCACTGGTTAAGCTTAGGCGACTCTTTCGAAGTTGGTTAAGGTTAGAGTTTGGAATCAGGGCTGGTGTTCTATCGCCCTGCTCTAAGACAAACTCTAACCTTAACCAACTGCGAAAGAGCGCCTAAGCTTAACCGGTGAAAGAAACAGGCGTCACACGATTGGGCGCACATGTCACATGAAGTGGCCAATCAGAGAGCGTCTCCGCAAAATGCGGCTACGAAAAAAATAACGCGGACCAGAACTCGTTTTATTTGAATTGGCCAATTGAAAGCCACAACACTTCTTCTTCTCCTGATGTATTTCTGGCAGCCAGGTGTATTACTGCCCCCCACCGCTCAATAACAAGTCGGTAGATAAAATGTGGTTTTCAAGTCAAGTCAAGTCAAGAGTTTTAATTGTCACGGCATACAGGTATACAATGAAATGCGGGTGGTCTTGCCCGCAACGATGTGCAATACAGTGGTACATATAATAGAATCAAAAGAAGAAACAACATTGTGCAGTAACAGATAGCAGGTAACATGGAGTGACATCTCGATATCTGTACATAGTTATTTACAGCGCATGTGTGACATGCTAGTTAGCTTTGGTAGTGCAATACACTGTTCCTGTTATTCTAATTTAAAGTGACCTTTCCTTTGGCCATAAGTGTGCGTGTGTGCGACATGAGTGTGTGCCCGCTCATGTTAAAGTGTTAAGTGGCTGCTCGTGTGTGAGCGTGCACAGTGTGCGTGTCGTGTGTGTGTTCATGTGTGCTTGTGTGTGGACAGTTCAATGTTCTGAGCACTCAATGTACATTGTTCATGGCTCTGATGGCCTGGGGGAAGAAGCTGAGCCTAAACCGCTCTGTCCTAGTAGCTGAGATTTGCAGGCGTCTGCCTGACCTCAGCAGCTGAAACAGGCTGTTATTGGGGTGGTGAGGGTCTTTCATTATCCTGCAGGCTCTGGATTTGCACCTCTTGTTGTATAGAACCTGCAGGGGGGGTAGTGCCATACCCGTGGTACGCTCGGCTGAGCGCACCACTTTCTGTAGGGCCTTCTTGTCCTGTGCCGTGCTGTTTCCATACCAGGCAGTGATGTTTCCGGTCAGGATGCTCTCTACAGCTCCTGAGTAGAAGGACTGGAGTATCTTCCCCGATACTCTGAACTTCCTTAACTGTCTCAGGTGGTAGAGACGCTGTTTGATTGATTGGAAATGTTATTACCAGATTGCAGAATGGGTACAATACAGTACAGCTCAATACACACAATTGTTAAGGGATGCAGATCAGAGAAAGACTTTCGTCTTGTTTACATCAGGGTCCCCCATTTTCAATTAATCATAACATATATGACATACAAGATACAACATGACATACAGATAGACAGTACTGCTACATGATCATCTATACATTTATGGCATACCAGATTTACAAATACAGTACTGTTTGTGATACAAAAAGAGAGTATATACATTTTGACGAAGAAACTGTACATTGGAGGAGGTTGGGTAGGTGGGTTTCCGTTTGATGGTTCTTGCACCCATAGATATATATAGAACACATGCTTGCACCAACAAACAAACAAAGATGTAAAATTAAAAGAAGAAATTCCCATAGAATCACAAGAAGCATAGTTTGTGACAGTTCAGAGATTGTTCAGCTGTTATATGTTTGCATGTGGAACATATAAAGTAAAGAGAGAACAACTGTTTCACATGCAAACATATAACAGCTGAACAATCTCTGAACTGTCACAAACTATGCTTCTTGTGATTCTATGGCGGTTAATTGGCAAACAGTTTAGTACATTGCTGCCACCTACTGGAATTATACACAAAGGATCTAGGATCAGATTGCATTGAAATCAGGCAGAAAAAAGACAGAAAAATACAAAACAATGAATTTTATTGAAAAAACAAACCTTACAGATGTGTCCCATAGACTCACAGGAATAGTGTAAAATTGCCCAAATAGTGAAAGAAATAGTTAAATAGTTCCCCTTTAATCCAGTAGTTAGTGGCAATGTAGCCTAACAATTTGGATGGCAACCTCCAAATAAAAACCAAAAAGAAGAAGACTGATGCAAAGTCCTTGGCTGCTACACTGACATGTCGTGTTACATATTACAGCTGGGCACCAACACACCTGGAGTAGGCTCTCTCAACATGCTCAGCACCCCGCTATTCCCACCTGCAAAGATAAATCAAATCATTGTTTCTCTATTTAGCCTTACCTTCAAAGACCAGATAGATAAACAGATCCAATAGAACCCTGTCCTCCTGATAGTATTAAATACAATTATTGACACTAGTGGGTTAATTCAGTGGGCAGGCTTCCCCCAGATGCATGTTAGTGATGTGTAATGAAAATGAATAAATCCCTTTAACTACCACACTACCAAAGGGTTAACCCTTTCACTGCGATGCGGTTAACCCTTTCACTACCACATGGCAAAGGGTTAACCCTTTCACAACCACACTACAGAAGGTTAACCCTTTCACTACCACACTACAGAAGGTTAACCCTTTCACTACCACACTACAGTTGAACCCTTTCACTACCACACTACAGACGGTTAACCCTTTCACTACCACACTACAGACGGTTAACCCTTTCACTACCACACTACAGACGGTTAACCCTTTCACTACCACCCTACAGAAGGTTAACCCTTTCACTACCACACTACAGACGGTTAACCCTTTCACTACCACACTACAGATGGTTGACCCTTTCACTACCACACTACACTCACTACCACACTACACTGTAGTGTGGTAGTGAAAGGTTAACCTAACGTAGTGTGGTAGTGAAAGGGTTAAAGGACAGCAAGTGTATAAATCGCTCCCTCTTCTGTTACAGAGATCCGTCTGCTGTCAGTACTCATATAAACAAACACAGCTGGAGCTCCACTGCATCTCCTTTCTGTTCACAGCTGACTTGATCATTACGTTCAAACTCCCCAATCTGTCCGCCAGACAGGTTGCTTAGTATCGGCCCACAAAGCGTGTTCACCTGCCCAGTAGGAGGCTTTACCGGCCGATACAGAGTGTTTGAAATGCCTAACAAGGATGGGGTTTCAACCACAGAGGCGGAGGAGAGACATCACATTGGTTGTGCTTCCTTCCTTCTTGCTCTCCGTTTCTCTCAGTTTTTATCCTCCTGTGCACCTCAAGATAAAACCCTTTCCTGTTTCTCTTTCTTCCATGTTCCACGCCAAAGAGTGATTTGTGTGCACACACACACACCGCACACACACACACCGCACACACACACACACACACACACACACACACACACACACACAGACGTCCTCCTCTCTCTGTGACGAGCAAGGGCACGAGTAGCTGAGTATCTGTGGCCCAGCTGAGTACACCGAGATGCAACACCGACTCAAGCTGGCGCTGCCTACGCAGCATGAAGCACGTGGCCTCATGGTGACACCAGACACCATGCATGCGAGTCAGAGGCGGCCTGACGGAAGGAAGAGTTCCAGACAGTATGGTATCGTATGCCTACAACACCCACACGTGATGTTTATGTATGTATCAAGATGTGCCTATGTAGGGCATTTTGCTTTTGAGCTGCAATGTTGCAATATGGAAAGGGGAAAAACTTAAAGTAACACGCCACCAAAAAGAATGTATGCTTATTAATTATGCTCATAATCTCACACGTATCCCAAAACTATAAACCGTCTCGTGCAAATTCATTTGGTTTGAGAGTTTTGTTAAGATTGTGATGTCATTATGATGTATGTTATTCCAGGAAGTAATAAATACAGGGGAAATATACATATATATATATTATCCCCTGTATTTATTATTCTATATATATATGGTAAATGGCTGCTTTTTTATATAGTGCTTTTATCCAAAGCGCTTTTCAAATTGTTACTCACATTTTACCCACTCACTCACACATTCACACACCGACGGCGGAGGCAACCATGCAAGGTGCCAACCTGCTCATCGGGAGCAATTAGGGGTTAAGTGTCTTGCTCAAGGACACATCGACACGCCGCCCGGGAGGAGCGGAAATCGAACCGGGAACCTCCGGATTGCCAGACGACTGCTCTACCTCCCGAGCCACTAATATATATATGAAATATGTTGGAAAATAATATACATATAGCACTGAGCTGGATTACTTCCTGGGATTAAAGGGGTGAAACATCTGTGAAGGTGGAATCCCTGCAGCTGGTAGCTACCGGCGGAGGTGCGAGAAATGTCCTGCAGGTTTCAACTTCAACCTGTTTCTAAAAAGGGATGATGACATCACACACTATTTAACCCCATACAACCCAAACCAAATTAATCTGTACAAGACAGTTTATAGTTTGGGGATGTGTATGAGATTATGGGCATAATAAATCTAAATAGCAAATACATTTTTGTTCCTTTAATTAATGTTTCATGACACATGTACATGCCTCTACTTAGAATAATGTCACATTAATTTTGCATTTATTTAAAAATTTTTGGACCTTATGGTGTTCTTGTTTTGTTCTTGACTTATTGTGGTTTCTTCTTGACTTGTTTAAAGAAGACGTGTCCGGCCCATGGGGACATTAACGTGTGTTGTCGGGCCTTACAAATAAATTTGATTTGATGTGGGTACAAACCATACTCATATCTATTATATTTCTTCATGTTTTATCTCTTTGATTATTAATATCTGGTACATGCTCAAGCAAACGCACTCACACAGTCTGAGTAGATCTCTACTTTTATTCATGAATATATACACATATAAAAAATAAGGACATATGTACAATGATAATAAATATCAACATGTTTGTACAAGCGAAATAAGTTACTTAACATCCTTTAAAAACAGACTCAAAAGATCAAAAACAGACGAGCAAAAACACGGAGGGTGATAATAGAATAATACAAATTAAACAGCAGAACTTAAAAGGATTTTGGGAGAGAGATTGCTATGAGCAACATTTGTGTAATAACCGTGCAATTAATGCATACAGTTAATCACACATGCAGATATTTTTTTAAGCTTGAGACCTGTATCCCTTTGGGAATGTTTTTTTTTCTCCTGTCTTTCTTTAAGATGTAACATCGAAAGAAAGAAAGAAAAGGCATAATCGTAAAAAGAAAATATCTTAAGACGTATCGTAACAGTACCAATCTAAACGGATGCAGGGTTTTTATAATGTTGGCTCTGGCGAGCTTTGAGGGGCAGTAAAACAGTAATAAAACACACTCAATCTCTGCTCTGCTTTGAATCATGGGGCACTTATTTGGTTTTATGGAGGCTGCTTGGTTGTCTGAAGTTCAATGTTTTGGTAATTTATGCAGCCTTTCATAATGCTATGAATCAGGGATAGGCTCCAGTAGATTGCTACTGACATGTAAACAGGAAGTCCACCAGCCTCAAGCTTTTTTTTCTTTTTCTCTTTGATGCTCTCGAGGGGAAATTAAGCTGAAGTTAAAATATGCAGAAAAGTTGCAGACGTCAGCTCAGTTCTGCCAAGTGGACGGACTGTTGAGACTTAAATATCGAACTGTAATCAAATAAAATTAAATAAAAAATATCTTAGAAGAGAAAAAAAAGCAACTGCAGTCTACTTTGGCTTATCCGAAAAGGTGAAGAGGCACAGCAAAATGAAACACGTTAATTAAGATGTCGGCCATGAAAGTCCTTTACAACGGTTGAACCAAAAAAAAATCTCACATATTCTTCTCAAAGAGAACGTTAGTGTTCGAGAACGTCAGTGTCTGCAAACGTGGAAGACGTGATGCACTTCTACAGTGATGACCGCGTCGAAGATGCACAAACGGTCCACTTGCAGAGCGTCGTGCGACACGAGGATGGAGTGCTGATGGCTGGGTTAGTACCTCTTCGACCTTCGACCTCTCTATTCTACATCCCCTTCAGCTGTCTCTACACACTGGGACACCACGCCCTCTTTGTGTGTGGGCCTCTGGTCCCGGGCAGACAGAAAGACACCCCTGTTGGACAAAAGCACAGGAGGAGGAAGAGGGACAGGTTAGTGATGTCAACAGTTGTGATTGGAGGATCACGTAAAGAGGGTGGGGCCAATTCAGAGCTGCCATCAAGTAAATGATAAAATGGTAAAGCTCTTACAATGGACATACACGTATGAGAACACGAGGGGACCCGACTGGGTTTACATGGAACTCTTATTCAAGCCCCCAAATCCTCAGTTAGGATATGGTTACAGTTTAGCTTTAGTTTCAGTTTAGGGTTTTCTTCTATAGCATCTGTGCAGGACAATGCATTTCAACATTGGTATAGAAATGGGACTGGGGTATTTCTGCGATCCTTTCACAGATGTTACATTAAAACACCATAATATACCCATTTTATTTAGGTGCTTTCAGATCCGTAACGCTGCCAGGAAAGTATTTTCTTGTATTTCTCCATTTACCACCCAAGAATCATTTAGACCCCTATGAGAGGAAGTGTGTCTCTGTGCTTTCCAATCTGATACAGTCATACAGGACATAAAACAGATATCCTGGAACAAAACAAAAGCTGCGTGGGAAAGGGATCTGGGTGTGGAGCTTTCTGAGGATGTGTGGCAGGATAGTATAACACGTACACACTCCTCCTCACTGTGTACAAGACGCGGCCCGATTCAACTTAAGGTACTGCACCGTCTTCATTATTTGGGGGACAGGCTAGCCGGGATCTTTTCCATCGATAACCCTGGCTGTCTGGACTATACTGTATAGCCCAGCTTCAATGGGACAGCTACTGCGGGCAAATATTTGATGTATTTTCCCATATCTGTGGACAAAGCATAACCCCTGATTTCCACAAAGCCATTTCTGATATACCCCCTCCCCCCCCAAACTGTGAGGTCACATCCCAACAAGTGAATGCCCTATAGCGTTTGCTTCCCTGCTAGCCCACAGACGTGTTCTTTTTAATTGGAAGTCAAATAAAGCTGCATCGTTCCTACAGTGGTTAAGGGAGGTCCTATATTCTCTTCCTTTAGAAAAGCTAGGATATAAAGTGTGTAAAGCCTGCAAAAACGTTGCTTTGACCTGGAGTCCCTTTATAGACTTTATTGAAGATAAAGTCCCTTTCCTAGACATATGATTGTATAAAGTCCCTTTCAGTGATTGTACTGTATTCCGGCTTGATATTATGAATGTCTCTTCTGTTACTACATTCAACATCGTCAATCTTTATTTTATAATACTTATATGTGTTTTCTTTTGTTTTCTGATTGTCTTTGTACTCTGTGTGTGTTTTTTATAATCTCCAAAAATGCTGAATAAAGTAAAGAAAAAGAGAAAGGTAAGTAATGAAGTAAGTAAATCATAAAATTGTGTTTCCCACTTTATTGTCTCCTTGCAAATGAGTGCAATTGTGGAGAAGGGCCTCTTTAAATCTAGAGCTTATTAAAGATCAAAGGATATTGTGAACATGTGATGCCCCCCAAATCAGAGAGGCCTGTTTGAGGACATTTCCCACAAATTTGATACTTGTCGTGTCTCTCAGGAGCTCCACCATAAAAAACCTTGGAGTAATTTTTTATTCCTCCCTCTCATTTAATGCACATAATAAAAAGTTCACAAAAATGTCCTTCTTCCATCTCCGTAATATCGCAAAGATTCGCCCTATTTTTACTTTGGCAGACGCTGAAACCCTAATTCACGCATTTGTCTCATCACATCTAGACTACTGTAATGTGCTTTTTCCCCACGCCTACCTAACTCGAGCGTCAAAAATCTTCAACTTGTGCAATATGCACTTAATTACGTTTCTTTTCGAGAGTTGAATTTGAGAGAAACTGCCCATATTCTCCATGTGGTATGAACAGATCTCTTCGAGCTATCTCTTCCCATCTTTCCCGATCCTCCAATCACAACGGTTGCTTGCCATTGTCTGAGGGCTTTGAGATAGGTACATTTGTCAATCACTTGGTTAAATCATCTGTGTGAAATGAAATTATTTTCCTATGTTGAGGATCCACCTCCCCGTAGTCCCAGACTGATATCTACCCACACGATATCCGTGGTAGTATTCACTCCTCCCTCCCCTTCAAACGTTCTCCCTTGATGCACCTGTCAATGCAATAGATTTGGTATGAGCACGACATCTCAAATCAACACCAGAGTTGGTTGACCTATGCATCGCTGTACTCCACCTTTTTAAATCTATCTCCTTATTTTTAAATGATTATTATTATAATTTTGTATTACTATTATTATAATTTCTTTCTGAAACTGTTTGTTTGTCACTCTGTTTTGATGTCTGTTGTCCTTTGTATTCCGTTTTGTGTTTCTAATGGAAAACCTTCAAGCACATATCATTTGTAAATGTTGGTTGCACTGAAAAAAAAATCAATAAACAGATATATATATATACGTATATAAATAAAAAGATTTTATCAGTGGCAAATTATTCTGTACCTCTGACTGGGTTCCCTGCTGCTTCCTGACTGCAGCCGTCGGTTTGTCAAGAAGATGGTCGTCCACCAGCCTGTCCGCTCGTTCCTCCATCAACGCAGGCAGCGTGTGTGTTTACTGTGTGGTGCGTGTGCGTTTACTGTGTGTGTGTGTGTGTGTTACAGTGCTCATCCGTTCCTCTGTCCACAGTAGCCCCAGGCCAGTCTCTGGGAATCGGTAGGTCGGGAGGGGATTTGGGGAACAAGGGGGCATGTCCTGATGATGCTGCAGCTCCGCCCCCCCTCAGAGACACATCACAGGGATCGGTTGGCATTCAGGATAACCGGGGGGGGGGGGGGGGGGGGGGGGGTGGGAGTGGGGTTGGGCTCCATCTCGGCAGTGCAAGCTACCACCCTCTCACCAAACACATAAAATATAATGCACTTATTGTGACATCCACAGCGGTCGCAACGGCGAGGGTTACACCTACATTCTCTACGCCTAATGCCTTCGTGTCAGCTTCAATTCGCAATGAAGTGTGTTGTCTGCTTGTGAGAGTTGAATACTAATAACAGTTTTAGTGGAGAGGAGGAGTACATGTCTAAATGGATTGAACCAAAGCAGTAAAAAAAAAAAAAGAATTGTATGCACCGTGACTGTAATAAATAATATAGTCTGGAGTGCACTTGTAGTGTAGTATGTCTAGGTGTGTTTGAAGGTTGCTGTGTGGGGAAAAGCGAGGAATGTAAGTGCTCGCCAACACATTCATCTTTCACAGAGGGGCGCCACAAAGGCACGGGTCACCGCTTGAACACTGCCGTAGTCCGTAAGACACAGAAAAAAATAACAAATACAAATGTCTTAATTCAAACCCTCACAACGAATGCACGTGGCGGCGGGTCGACGACGTGAAAAAAATACAAATCGAGCGGAGAAAAGTCTGGAGAGTTTGTCCTTCACACAAAACCCTCCAGTGTCCGTCTTTCACTCCAAGTTCACTTCATTTTCTCTCTCTCTCTCTCTTTCTCTCCCTCCCTCACTCTCTCTCTTTCTTTTTTTCTTTCTTCTCATCCCGTCCTTTTCTTTCCCAGGCAAATCTCCTGAGATGAGGACATGATTGTCGTCTTGCTTCGAGATTAATTAGTCTTTTTTGTCACCTCTCTCACGCTCTTGGCTCACGAATACAAAAAGGGGGGAGTTCCACTCTCCCTGTCATAAGTGCAGAAAGCTCAAAAGTCTCAATGGATCTGAAGAAAGGCAAGCCAGTTTCATATTTTCAAGTCAGCCGGGCCTCGTCACTCGTAGTGTATTGGTTTCAGCACAAAAGGCAAAGAAAATCTTGTCACGTTCACTTGGTCCACTCAACATTTGGCCTTCAGAAAACAAACCCCGTTCTTTTTTTTCGACTTCCATGCTTGAGGTATTCTCCTCTGCGTTCAGTATGCCTTTTTAAATACACAATTTACATAACTGGAGATTGCACAGTGAAAGCAGAAAGAAGATAAAACCATGACCGCGTGGTGGCCGGGACAATAATTACAAGAGCGGGAGTCAAGAGAGCGGGCGGTGTGTGTGTGTGTGTGTGTGTGTGTGTGTGTGTGTGTGTGTGTGTGTAACATGCTGTGTGTGCTATAAACGTCTAGAGTCACAGAGTGAGCCAAACAGGCATTGGCAGAGACGTGGTCGAGTCGAGAGAGCGCCACTGAAAGAGAGAGAGAATCGCGCCCTCTTAAAAGGAAGGGAGGTAGGTTAGTTGCTTCTTTAATCCACCTCGTGGGACGAGGAGGACGAGGAGGAGGAGGAGCGGCCCCCCTAGACGGACGACTCCTCCGGGTTGGCGTCGGGCAGCACGCTCCTCTGCTGCAGCGTGCGTCTCAGCTCCTCCTTGAAGGGGCTGGAGTAGTCGTTCCCGCCCCCGCCGCCCACCAGCGCCCCCAGCCCGCCACCCCCAGCACCGGCCCCGCTAGCCCTCTCCTCCCCCGGAGCCGCACTCAGGTTCAGGCGCATGTAGCCGTTGCTACCGGAGACGCCTCGAATGTTGGTGAGGCTGAGGCGGCTCGGGGAGTGGATGGGCTGGCCCGGGATGGTGCTGGGAGACGCCGTGCTGCTCACGCTGCTGGGGCCCAGGGCGTGGCCGGGAACGATCTTCAGCGAGCCGTCCGAGTAGTAGTAGTTGGCGCCCGTCTCCCAGAAGCGGTCCTCGTCGCTCGGCATCTTGCTCGGCACGAAGGTGGGCGGCTCTTTGGGCAGGGTGATGGGGTAGACCAGAGTGCTCTCCAGGGGCTTCATGTCCGCCCCCTTGCCGAGCGCCAGCTTCAGCCTCCTGCGTAGGTAGAGGGCCGCCACCAGGAGGAGCAGGCAGGCGCACCCCAGGGTGATGACCAGGACCCAGAAGAGGCCCATGCTTCCGTCCGGGGCGCGGGCCTCCATGAAGACCGGGGCGCTGGCCACCACCGCCACCTGGTACCTCTCGGTTTGGAACTTGACGCCCTGCTCTTCCGAGTAGCAGATGTAACGGCCTTGTTGCATCGGGCTCGCCTCCGGGACCACCAGGGCTTTGAGGGCCCGGTCGAAGCGTGCGCCCCCGGCCTCGTGGTCACCTAGATGGAGCTCACGGTCGTTGAGGACCCAGGAGGGCTGGGCGAGGTTGGATACCAGCTGGCAGGGTAGCACCATGTCCGATCCCACCACGACCGTCACATTGCGAAGACGAGAGTGCTCTGCGGAGGGGAGGGGAGGAGAGAGAGTGGGAGACGAGAGGAGGGGAGGGACAGATGGATGGAAGGGAGAATATGAGAAAGGATGTCAACTATATTATCATCATTCACATTCAGTACTACCAGTCCATTTCATTCAATTTATTCATTAATTAATTCAAATGTATCCATTTTATTCTACTATTTACTGCTGACTAGCCCTGCAGCGGCAGTCTGTGACCACAAGGGGCCGCTAACGGTGGGGTTTCCCTACTCACCGGGGCTAGGGATGGAGACAGGCTTGTCAAACTTGGCTTTTCCTCTACTGAACCTCTCCAGCATCAGATCCTGTGACAGCGAGGAGGTGGACCTGTGGGAACAACAGAGTGGAGACTTAATAATGTCCTCTACAGTTCTGCTACTGCAGGCTTCACCAGCCCACTGAGAACAAGGACAGAGGGGTGAGGGAGAGAGAGAGAGAGAGAGAGCGAGAGAGAGACAGAGAGTGTCTGCTGTGCTCTCTCACCCGCGGTGGAGGTCGATGCGGACGCAGGCGCGGCCCTCGCTGTCCCAAGCGCAGTAGGGGTCCCGGGCCAGTAGGCAGTCTGGCTGAGACTGATAGCGGCTGCAGTTAGCCAACGGAAGCTGGAGCACCTCGGAACGAGAGCCTATGTACAAGTACTTCTACAGAGAGAGAGACAGCGAGAGAGAGAGAGAGAGAGAGAGAGAGAGAGAGAGAGAGAGAGAGAGAGAGACAGCCAGCAATCCATCCACCCAGAGAAAGGCCAGAGAGAGAGGGAGAGATGAAAAAGAGTGATAAACAGAGAGAGAATGAGCCAGTGAGGGGTTAGCGGAGATAATGGGATAATCACTCTCAATTACAATAACATTTTGGTTTACCCCTCCCCATCCATTCTGGGTTACGCGCTCTTTCCCTAAAGCCGGTTACGAAATGGCTAGTTGTCGGGGGGGCCGGCTAAGCCAGCTTTAATGAGATAAGAATCAGGCACTGGGCTACTAGGGCTGCCCAGTCAACACAGTGGCTGTAACAAAACATGCCAGTGGAGCTATGGGGCGGAGGGGGGGGGGGGGGGGGGGGGTGATGGGGGCAGCGAGCTCCAGCAGAGGGGCTCATTCAGCAGGGCATGGGGATCGGGAAAACAACAGAGCAGGGGTTCAGTTCCCACTGGGTTGAGGGATTGTAATTACTTATTGTGGACGGGGGTTTTGGACTCATATTATGGCTGCACTTGATCTTCGCAGTAGAGGGCAATGCAGATGAAAGCACCTCTCGCTGAGCGCTATACATGAGTGGCGCTGTGCAGCCCGCCGGAGTATTCTCAGCGGGTTTGTGATTCTAAGTGGTTGGAATTTGGTGGGCATTAAAAAGAGAAAAGAAGACAAATTTCCACAGTTTCCAACAACGAGCTAATGATCGTAGCATACCAACGAGCTAATGATGCAACGGCAGAGCAACCTTTAAGGTGAGACAGTACCCCCTAATAGGCATTTTTTTTATTTTTTAGATATCACTATAAAACTTTCCCAGTTTGTTATGTACATAAAAACGAAGAAAAAATGTATTGCAAGGTTTCAGAATTGTATGTTTATATATGCAAATGCGGCACTTCCTCATTAAATATGCACACATTTGCATGTATCGCCAAGTCTCGCATCACCAACATGGATAATGCCAGATTCAAAAACTTGGTTTCATTTGGTTCATTTTGTTGATACATTCAACAAAAGGATTGTGGCTATTATTATTACTATCTTATCAGCCCACTATCTTATCAGCCCATACATCAGGAAATACTGTCTACTGTCATAAAAATATATATAAATATAGAATATAAATATAAAATGTACTATAAACCTGGCTATGAATGATATCAACAAACCCTTTTGTAATTAGAAGCAGGATATGGGTAGGAATAAATGTGGAAAGATTGGTGTGTGTAGGTAGCTACTAGGGAAATGGAGTTCCAAGACTGTTCCAAGTAAAATGCATAAAAACTTGTTTTTGAGAAAACAACCTCAAAGTTTTGTATTGTAATTGTGCTCTATGGACACAATCAGACAAAATGAAGTAAAATAAACAACTAAATGTGTGTTTTTGATATTGTATTGCCACTAGTTTGAAACAAGATATGTTAAAGGAAGCAAAATATAACAAAATCTCAATATCGTCGAGAAAAAAAAGAAGCAAAAAGGCGATTTCTGGGGCACTGTCTCGCCTTAACCCTTTCACTGCCACACTACATAAGGTTAACCCTTTACTATCACACTACCGATGGTTACCGTCGGTAGTGTGATAGTAAAGGGTTATCCTTCTGTAGTGTGATAGTAAAGGGTTATCCTTCTGTAGTGTGGCAGTGAAAGGGTTATCCTTCTGTAGTGTGGCAGTGAAAGGGTTAACAGGGGGTCCTCTTACCTTGCTGTGAGAGATGGTGAGACTGTCCACCGGCTGCGGTGTCTCGAACAGCTGGATCTCCTCGATCACATGGGCCTCTGAGCCAATCAGCACCACCCTCTGGAGCCAGCCCTCCGCTACAGGAGGACAGGGGAGGAGGAGGAGGAGGAGGAGGAGGAGGAGGAAAACAGGGGAGGAGGAGGAGGCAGACAGGGAGGAGGAGGAGGAGGAGAGAGGAGGAGGAGGAGGAGGAGGAGGAGGAAAACAGGGGAGGAGGAGGAGGAGGAGGAGGAAAACAGGGGAGGAGGAGGAGGCAGACAGAGAGGAGGAGGAGGAGGAGGCAGACAGGGAGGAGGAGGAGGCAGACAGGGAGGAGAGAGGAGGAGGAGGAAAACAGAGGAGGAGGAGGAGGCAGACAGGGAGGAGGGCGAGGAGGAGGCAGACAGGGAGGAGGAGGAGGTGAGAGGAGGAGGAGGAGGAGGAAAACAGGGGAGGAGGAGGAGGAGGAAAACAGGGGAGGAGGAGGAGGCAGACAGGGAGGAGGGGGAGGAGGAGGAAAACAGGGGAGGAGGAGGAGGAGGCAGACAGGGAGGAGGGGAGGAGGAGGAGGAGGAAAACAGGGGAGGAGGAGGAGGAGGCAGACAGGGAGGAGGGGGAGGAGGAGGCAGACAGGGAGGAGGAGGAGGAGGAGGCAGACAGGGAGGAGGGGGAAAGAGAGAGGAGGAGGAGGAGGAGGAGGAGCATGAGATTGTGTTCTATTTCCATATTGGGTACTGCAATCAAGGTTACATCCCCGCTTTGAAAGGCTGTTGAGACACAGCTGGTGGGGTGACCTTGGTGTGTGTGTGTGTGTGTGTGTGTGTGTGTGTGTGTGTGTGTGTCTGTGCGTGTGTGTGTGCGCGTGCGTGTGTGTGTGTGTGTGTCTGTGCGTGTGTGTGTGCGTGCGTGCGTGTGTGCGTGTGTGTGTGTGTGTGTGCTGAGATGCACCGCCCCCGCCCTGTCTCTTGCTCTCAGAGACCTTCATGGATAATACGAGAGGCTGACCCTGTATATACCGACAGTTGACACACACACACACACACACACACACACACACACACACACGCACACGCACACGCACACACACACCATGCAGCAGGCGTATCATCGCGCTTGTCTCTCGCTGCGTCTGGGGCATCGGTTAATCCCACAATCCCGTCACCAGGCTTTCTGAAAGCCGCCCTCGACAGCCTTTCTCTCTCTCTCTCTCTCTCTCTCTCTCCCCTCTCTCTCTCTCTCTCTCTCTCTCTCTCTCTCTCTCTCTCTCTCTCTCTCTCTCTCTCTCTCTCTGCATCGGCTGTCTCCGCGCTGCAGCTAATAGCTAATCAAGCCTGCAGCCCAATTGGCAGCGTCAGTGTACGTCTGCAGCCAAGGGCCCCGTTGAGTTTGTGCTACGAAGCACGGCAAGCGGGGGGGTGGGGGGGGGGGGGGGGGGTGACGGTGCCTGGCTGTGTGCACGAGCGTGTATGCGTGTAGCTAATAGCTATTGGTGTCTATGTGTGTGTGTGTGTGTGTGTGTGTGTGTGTGTGTGTGTGTGTGTGCTGGCATGCTGAAGAGCCCTAAGTCTGTTGTTGTCACGCTGACGCTTGCACACAGTCCCTCTCTCTCCACTTGCAGTGAGCCGAGTGGTAAACGGCGCGGTCGGCTCCCTCCGTTCCACAAGAGGGGGGGGGGGGGGGGCCCCGCGTTTACAACGCTGATGCCCAGGAATCTGATACACGTCACACTGTCAGATGTATTTTATTTACCTCTGATGATAAAGATAAGGGGTTTAGGGGAGAGTGGGTTCTATGTCTCTGCCAAGCGGAAAATGTGCACGCAAAGGAAGGGCCCACCGGCTAAGCACTATACTGTGATTAATTAAGTCGCGTAACACATTTTCCTTTGATGCACAGATCTGTATCTCAGCGCGCCAATAAAGCCCCTTAATTGAAACCCCCACGGAAGCCTCTCCAGAAGGCGTGCTGTGCCGTGCCCCCGCGCCACACTTCGTTACAATACTTAAGTACTGTTTTGGGGGATTTGTACTTTACTCGAGTATTATTAGGTTTGTATACTTTGTACTTTTACTCAATTACATTTCAGAGAAGAAAAAAACATACTTTTTACTCCTTACATTTAAAATGCAGACCGACAAAGTACAAATATCCAACCATTTTAATTTGTATATTTGCTTCTCTGGCCGAACTAACGTTAACGTTATTAATCCTGCGGTCGCACTTTATTTAAAAACAGCCAATCAAATCCCCATCAATAGAAAATTAACACGCCCATACCCATGCTGATTGGTCAGAAAAAATGTTTTTACTTTTACTTTTTAGTACTTAAGTACATTTAAAAGTAGAAACTTTTTTACTTTTACTCAAGTGTGTTTTTAAGCCAGATACTCTGACTTTTACTTGAGTATGATTTTGAGACGGTACCCATACTTTCACTTAAGTATAATTTCTGGGTACTTTTTACACCCCTGCCAGTACCTACCTGTGCCAATGAAGAGCATGTTATACGCCCGCTGGTCCAGGGCGCTGACGCGGTCCACCGCCAGCCGGGTGAAGTTGACCCCCTTGGTGAGCAGCAGGGGGCGCGCCAGGGCCTTCTCTTCCATCAGCGGGTGCTTCTTGGCAAAGTTGAGGGTGGCGTCGGGCAGCTGCAGGGAGCTGTTGTAGCCGTTCTCCCGGTGCCAGTTTGTTATGCACTGGAAGAGAGGAAGAGAGGAGGAGGGAGGGAGGAGAGAGGGAGGGAGGGAGGGAGAGAGGGAGGGAGGGAGAGAGAAGGGAGAGAGAAGTGAGAGGAAGAAGGGAGAGAAGGGAGGAGAGAAGGAGGGAGGGAGGGAGAGAGGGAGAGAGAAGTGAGAGAAGGGAGAGATTAAGGGAGAAAGGAGAGAATAAGGGAGAGAAGGGAGAGAATAAGGGAGAAGGGAGAGAATAAGGGAGAAGGGAGAGAATAAGGAGAGAAGGGAGAGAATAAGAGAGAGAAGGGAGAGAAGGGAGATAATAAGGGAGAGAAGGGAGAGAATACGGGAGAGAATAATGGAGAGAATAAGGGAGAGAAGGGAGATAATAAGGGAGAAGGAGAGAAGGGAGAGAATAAGGGAGAAATGGGAGAGATTAAGGGAGATAATGGAGAGTATAAGGGAGAGAATAAGGGAGAGAATAAGGGAGAGATGGGAGAGAATAAGGGAGAGAATGGAGAGAAGGGAGAGAATACGGGAGAGAAGGGCGAGAATAAGGGAGAGAAGGGAGAGAATAAGGGAGAGCAGGGAGAGAATAAGGGAGAGAAGGGAGTCACATTGTGAGTTGCAGTGGGGGACAGGTTGGCATGGCTCGCTGGCTCTGATCCTTCTCTTTTCTCCCTCTGTCATTTCCCTCTTTCTCTACGGCTCTGTCCCTTTCCTCGCAGTCACATCCCCTTCCTCTCTTTTCTTTGTGCCATTTAGGTCAACTCACAGTCCTTTTTGCTCGTCATGCCGGCTTTCCTCCCTGACACCTTTTCCCGCTAGTTCATAGAACCTATTTAATCATCGCTCCTCCTTCCCTGCTCCTCCTTCCCTGCTTCCTCACATCTTCCTTCCTTCATTTGTCCCCCCCCCCCCCCCCCCCCCCACACCCCCTACTTGTTTCAATGCGGTTCAATTTGTTTCAAAGGTTTTTGCGAACGAGTTGATTATCTGGAAATAAGGGCTTGCTTGTTCTTCTTCTGAAAAAGAAAATCTTGAAACAACAATCTGAATTATATCGGGACAAATTTTATGATCTTAACACATAGTAGATTTTTACTTGGCTCAGGAATATTTTTTTTCTTTATAAGACTCAATACAGGATTAAATGACTTGTAGAGATGTTGGTTTGCCCTCTCCCTCCCCCCTTACCCCTCTAACCCCCTATATTTCCATCCTTCTACCAAAAAGGCTGGACATATAGGAAGAGGGAAGACGGGCGGGAAAATATCAAATAAAATATCTTCAAAATGTTGTCATAACTATCCAAATCGTTAGCCTAGCCTACCCTAGTTTTTTGTGTAAATCGTCAAAAAACTTGAAATACGTCATCAGTACAAACCAAAAATATAACAGAAATCCCTTAAAAAAAATTAAATCCACTAAATGATATTCCGAGTTTAAAATATCAATATGTTTTTAAGACCCTAAACATGTAAAAATCTGTTGCTCAATCAAATAAGCCTCCTCTACTTTTACTGCACTCATTTATCCCACATAATCCGAGGTCTGCTTATTTTCCCAGAGCTGGTGACAGAAGTAGCTAGGGAGTTCCACGTCTCGCCCCCCCCCCTCCCCCTCCTCCCCCCCCCCCCCCCCCTCCCCCCCCCCTCCCCCGCTCCCCCACCACAGTTCTCACCGCTCCAGGCCTTGGGCTGGGGATAGCGCCGCTGTATCGTCCCCATCTCTGAGAGGTCTCCCTGTACTCCTTATACGGTCCGTCGAAGACCTTCTTCACCTCTCCTATCTGGTACTGGCACACCGCTGACACGTCCACATCACCCCTGGCACACACACGGCAAAACGAGACGGGGAGTTAGCGATGTGTGGCGGCGGTAAATGCACGGTGGGGAACACTTTCCATTCGGTGCTCCTCATTCTGGCAACTTGCTGTGATGGTGATGCTAGAATTTGAGCTTATTCTTTACGGTTACACTTCTTGTAAATCGCTCAGGATTAAAAACATGTGCCTAAAGATGCTAGGAGAAGTATGTGAAGCTTCTTCAGGTGGCAACAAGCCTTCTGTTGCAGTAGCACGAGGCGAATTGGGTGCCGTCTTATCTACCATTTATATTAATACAATTGTCTCATCCTTAAAGGAACACGGCAACATTATTGGAAATGCGCGCACAGTCTTATTTTTTTTGTATCCACTTTTTCTCCTTATT
Organism: Notolepis coatsorum; assembly: GCF_963971535.1. NCBI lineage: Eukaryota > Metazoa > Chordata > Actinopteri > Aulopiformes > Paralepididae > Notolepis > Notolepis coatsorum. The sequence goes on along the minus strand of NC_140166.1, from coordinate 41,367,423 downwards.
TTTCTATTTTTCTCCCATCCCAATTTCGCCTCGCCAATTCTCCCTTCAATTGTCCCCTCCCCTGTCTCGAACGTTGATAGACTATGCCTCCCACTGGTCGGCTGTAGTGAGGACAGAAGCCTTGCATCACGTGTCCCCTCCGGTACACGAGGAGGCAGCCGTCGCATCTTTTCACCTGCGCAGCTCGATCTCTCAGTGGCGAGGAGTAACGCGTGGGAGGCTCACGCTGCCCCCGTCACTTCCTGATTCTACTGTACAGGCGCACCAACCGACCTGTAGGAGTCGCTGTCCACAACGCCCGATCCCCACCAACCAGCTTGCCCACCCTCTAACACTGCCAATTGTGTTAGTATGAACGACCAGCCAAGCTGGTAGCAACGCCGAGAGCTGGGCTCGAACCCAGCATCTCCTGCGTTAGTGGCGAGCGCCTTGCCCACTGCGCCACTTAGCCGCCCCTCGCACACAGTCTTCTTCAGAGTCAGACAAGAAGATAGATACCAATTTCCTCTCAGTAGAAAGCTATCCGGCTACAAGCTAGCCTAGCTTAGCACAAATGAATGGAAGTGGATATGGATCAGCTAGCCTATCTTAAAACTCTGGGAGAGGTGTTTTTGGCCAACAGCTAGGCCAGCTGGTCCGTATCCGCCTGACTTCTGTCTGACTCTGGAGAAGACGGTAAGCGCATTTCCCATAATGTTGGCGTTCTCCTTTATTAAGTGGCTGTCAAGTTCATCTGTATTCGGATCACACTATTATTGTATTGCTTACTAATCTTAAACTGGTACTTAATACAAATAAAACTAAATGCATGCTGTTCTCTAGAGCCAGAGATATTATCTACAATAATTTGCATATATCCACTGTGAATGGGTATGACTAGGGATGCTCGATATTGGCTTTTTTACCGATACCGATATACCGATATTGTCCAACTTTTAATTTCCAATATCAACCGATATCACGTTTTAATGCCGATATCGGCCGATAATATCGGACATCATTTCTATAGAAATGTAAACATTTTTTTTTTTTTTTTTTTATAACCGATACCGATATTTTCCGATATCACATTTTTATGCTGATATCGGCCGATAATATCGGTAGGCCGATAATATCGGACATCCCTAGGTATGACTGTTGAGAATTACAGAATATAAATATCTTGGCGTCTGGCTTTATGAGAAATGTACATTCAAATACAATATACAAAATCTTGTTGGTAAACCTTTAAAAAAATCTTCTTGTACAGGAACAGAAACCAGCTTCCCAATGATGTCTTGGATTATGGGATGTCATTTATAGACATGATGCTGCTTGCACTCTTAAACCCTCAGACTCAGTATATCGTCCCTCAGATTTATTACTGGTGACAGAATATTGATGAATTTAATAGAATTGTACAGCTAATATAATTCCTGGTCAGGACGCCACAAAGACATGTAAGGACTGACAAATGTTCCCAGTTCATTGACTTATTGCTATTTGCTGGAACATTCAAAATGACATTTTTTTTTAAAATGTATCAGTAGTCATTCCGTTGTTGGATATACAAAAAAAAAGCGAAATCTAGCTTTGAATTAATTCTCCCAGAGCGCTGCCAATTTTGGAGGGTCCGAAAAACAACGGAGGACAGGAAAAGAAAAGGTCACATCAAGTTCCTTCAAATAAGTTGATTTGTCTTGTCAGGGGAGTGTATTTAGAGGCGCTATACTGTTCTATCAACAGGGGTCAAGACAGAGGTCATCGCTGATGTCTTCTGATGTTTAAAAGTGAATCTGTTCAGTCTGACTATGGGTTCAATTGCGCGTCACCATTTACATAATGCACAATTATCTTCATCAAAGGCAGATGGCTTTAAGTAATCCCTGAGGGGAAAGGAATCTGCTTTTACTCCCAGACCAGGGCCCTCATTTATCAACTTGACGTATGCACAGATATGTGCGTAACCCGTGCGTACGATCATTTCTAAGCAAAGTGTGGGATTTATCAATTTGAACTTGTGCTTGACTTTGTGCGTATATTTAAGCACAGGTCGGACCATGCGTAGTTGGCGCCCGGTGGTAGAATATTTTTACAACGCGGAAATAAGCACTGACTGCGCTCCGCGTAACTCAACTCGTTATTATTTTGCGCATATATTGCAGAAATACGGGAACGTTTTGATTATATTTAAAAGGCTTTGCCATTGTTAAACGTAATAAGTGGAACCCTGAAGCTGTAAGCAGAATACAAGTCATATGACATTTACATTTACATTTACATTTAGTCATTTAGCTGACGCTTTTATCCAAAGCGACTTACAAGTTCTGTACGACAAGACAGCAAGAAGGGTACAACTCTATCAGCTGAGTAACAATGTTCATCAAGTGTTGCGTGTTACAGTGTAGGTTAGTTTATTAGGACAAGTGCTTGACAGTAAGGTTAGTCAGGGTTAGATTTTTTTAATGAACACCCACGATATAAACGCATTGCAACGAGAACAGACAGAGGTTATTTGTTGAGTGTATGTGTATACAAAACTCTTGCAATAAATGTGTCTTAAATGAATGAAAAGCATACATGCTCTGGACACAGAGCATATATCGTGTGGGTGATATCATTCAAGATTCAAGATTCAAGATTCAAGAGTTTTAATTGTCACGGCATACAGGTATACAATGAAATGCGGCTGGTCTTGCCCGCGACGATGTGCAATACAGTGGTACAACATATAATAGAATCCAATAAAAATAGTGGTACAACATATTAATAGAATCCAATAAAACAGTGCAATAAACAGGTACATGGTGTGCCATCTCGGTATCTGTACATGACTTGTATTCTGTGTCAAAGCCTAAATCAAAACGTCCCCGTATTTCTGCAATCTATGCGCAAAATAATAACGAGTTGAGTTCTAACAAAGAACGTATTACATGCTGGTAGGCTGATAGAGTAAACTATGATATGAATATGAATATGATATGATATAAAGGTATACTGGTCCGTCCGCGAGGATATCGAGGACTCGAGTTGGGGGACCCTGATGTAAACAAGACAAAAGTCTTTCTCTGGTCTGCATCCCCTTAACAATTGTGTGTATTGAGCCGTACTGTATTGTACCCATTCTGCAATCTGTTAAATAAAGTTTTCATTCATTCATTCAGCCATTAAATGCAATTTGAGAATATAGGCTAAAGCGACGGCCTATAGCCTATACATATTATTTAATGTTTTCATAAGCGTAAAGATACAACAGCTAGATTAATGATCAAGTTAGTTTACTGTATGCAGGCTTCGCAGGGCTGTGTGTTATTATATGCGCAAGTTACTGTTGCATAATGTAGGCTATGGGCTGGCTGCTATTATATGTACTTCATATAGGCTGCCTAATACCAACAACAAAATAGATTGTATCATATGCCTCTACACACATTATATTATACACATCATATTATATCTTGGTTCGGCAGCGCCTCTGTGAACAATCTCTCAGAGTTTGCTCCATCAGTAATCAGTAATGTGAACGGGATTCCACTTGGTCAATGTACAGATAATCTGCGATGCGCATTTTGGCTGATAATGTGCCGGTGGCCGGAGTCTCATTCATATTCACTTAAATGCAGATCATAGTTATCCACTGAAGCCATATGACTCTGACCAGAACGGGCTCATGACGAGCGCACATAATAGGCATTAGAGCGCAGAGTTGTCTGTGAACTTGGCAACTTCATTGGATTTATTTATTCTCTAAAGATATCTATAATCATACGATAAAATATTGTTTAAAATAAAACGCTAAATACTATTATTCTGTGTGTCATGTTTCCAAATAAGATTGTTCACAACGGGAAATGCTGTATACGTTCAATTTGTTGGTTGGATCTCGGTGATCAATCTCGCTCTCAGTGAAGTCTCTCAGAGTTCGCTCGGGTTAGTCCACTTTTCCACATTTCATGGGGGTGTTCCATTACCGTATATGGTTAATCGGGGCGGTACCTGGTATGCAAATACTTAAAACAGTGCATGAGCTCAAACGTAGGATCAAAGTCATATTTATCAAGACAGGTGTGCGTAGGACCTGTGTACGCACGTGTGATAAGTCCCGTTTTTTTTGTGCGTGCACACATTCTAAATTCTGTGCTTACATATGAAAATAGAATACTTTCTGAGAAAAATTGATAAATGAGGGCCGGAACTTGCTGGGTTTAAAAGTAAGAAGCTTCAATTCAAAGTCCCTTTTAGTGCGATATGAGAACTTACTAAAAAGGCCATTGCACCGAGACAGAGTAAGTCCCTCAGAAAAAAAACTCCCTCTGCTTATACTACCCACGGGAAACGTGACTCACCACTGGGCATGGAAGATGCCAAAGAAAGTGGTTGTGCGCCAGTCCTGGCCTGGCAAGGTGAAGACGGCCCGCAGGCTGTTAAAGGTGACGTGGCGTTCAGGTAGGGAGCACACCAGACGGGCCTTCTGGAAGGTGGTCCACTTCTTCTGCAGCGTCCTGGTGCCGCCCAGATCGCCCTGGCAGAAGAGAGGGGAGAGCTGGGTTATAATAATAATAATAATAATAATAATAATAATAATAATAATAATAATAATAATAATAATAATAATAATAATAATAATATAATAATAAACTTTATTTGTATAGCACTTTTCATACAGAAGTTGCAGTTCAAAGTGCTTCACAGCAGTAAAAAATACAGGCATAAGCGAGCATAAAAAAGATAGAGAGGCAGCAAGGTGAGGTAAATCACAGTGTTTCCACATTAGGATCTAGCATCCCAATAGGCCTCTCTGTTTACGGTTTCATTCAGTAATACAAATAATGAAATAGAATAGACAGAGGAAAAAAGTGTGATAAAATAATTCAATAAAAATATACAATAACAGTTACAACAGAGCATCGCTCATAACACTTAAGCTGGGTTATGTATCGTCAAGTCATCGGGGTTCAGTCATTCACATGATCTGCTCCAGCAGCTGAAATAATCTAAGCTGCTCTCTTTGATACTGATTGAGCATTGGTAGGTCACGCAAATTTGCAGGTCAAAATTGATAATTTGTATTATTGATTTTGTTTGCTTTGTTACTTAGGTGGAAAATAGGGTCGTCTGTCACTGACGACTAATAATCACAGCTTTTCAATGACCAATACAATCGTCCATTTATATTATATTATATTATACCCTGTAAATCTGCAAAACCTCCCCTTTAGATGACATTTTAATTAAAGGTCAATAAATATTTATGAAAACTGTTGTGATGTAAATGTTTCCATTAACCCATACAAGCCCATACAATATGAGAAGGAGTAATTGCATGTGATTGGATGAATCGGAACTAGAGCCCTAGTTGAGCCACTGTGAGTTAGGGCCACCCTGGCCACTGTGAGTTAGGGCCACCCTGGCCACTGTGAGTTAGGGTTACCTTGCAGACGCGGGCCACCCTGGCCACTGTGAGTTCCGTGTCACAGTCCAGCTCGACGGCCCTCTCGCTGAAGAAGAAGTAGATCTTGTCGTCGTCTCCCTCCTTGCTGCCGCTGCTCTCCCTCACGAGCGCCGAGCCCACGAAGTCAGGCTCTGTAAGCACACACACACACACACACACACGCACACGCACACGCACACACACACGCACACACGCACACACACACGCACACGCACACACACACGCACACGCACACGCACGCGCGCACACACACACACACACACACACACACACGCACACATGTTATTATTTTTGTGGTCATCCCATTAATTTACCACTACATACTAAGCCTTAACCCGTACCCTAACCTTAATCTAACTGTAGTTCTAACCCTAAACCTGACCCTTAACCTTACCAAGCATGTAATTTATGACCAATCTAGCTACAGGGAACCCCCCCCCATTCTCACTGCTGCTTGCTACCTTGCTATAATAATTATGCTTCAACACGAGCAATGTAGCCATTATCCTTATGCAGTTAGCAAGTGGCAGAGTTGTAGACCAAGGATAGCTGGAGATGTATACAATCTCGCATCAATTGCGACGTTCAAGTTATGTCTTGTGAAGGTTGTACATTTTGACCTTTGATTATAGCGCCACCGTCTGGCCGACTAGTGTGATGTTTGTTGTGAGGCAAACCACACTTTTTGAAATCTTTGGGACGAACAACATGCCGACTTATACTAGCTGCTTAGTTGCAGCGGAAAATGGACAAAAAAATACCTTACAATACTTTGATGCAATAAAGAATATACCAACAGATATCAGAAGAAGAGAGAAGAGAGAGCAACAACATAACTGACATTCAGGTTGATAGCGATACAGCACAATACCTCAGACGAAGAACCATATAAGTCTGTTTTGAGTTTTCAGAGGAACACCGTTTTCAAACTTTATTCTCTAAAGATGGTAAGTTAGTGTTGTGTGCACTCACAGTTAAAGACAGTCTAGAGTTGAGTAGTTTCTTGTGATATGTCGCATCCACACGCCAAGTGATTTAGGCTGCGGTTAGACTTTCGTTTCATTTTCATTTTCATTTTGAGTTTCCCCGCAACGTAGCGAGGCGAGTCACACTTTCGTTTTGTCACCTGGAGCACAGTGATGTAGTACACTGCCAAAGCAGTAGGTGGCAGTAGGTGGCGAACATGAAGGCAATTTTCAACCAATCAGAACTTGAATGTGCCAATACACTTCCTGCAAAGAAAATGTCAACAAGGCGGGCGCCACCATCTTTGCTTATTTACCCAATGCAGCACTTCTTTTTCAGCAAAGTGTAATAAAAGTGCAATAAACAAAACGGATACATTCACTGTGTGTTCTGCTCTCTCATTTGTTGATGAAACAAAACTAACATCAACACAAGTGACCACCAAGAGCGGATAGTTTAGTCTCAAAAAAGATCGGTGACTTTGTTTGCTACATTGTTAGCTGCATGCTAACGTGAATGGAAGATGCCATTATAACAGTATAGCATTGTGGCTAGAAGCTAACGTTAGCTCACGCTAGTTAGCCAGCACCAAACTGATGATATCGGGAGCTATCAGTAGCTAGATAACATTAGAGACAACACCGTGTGTATTAAACAAAGGTGAATAGATGACTGGGCCATTTGTTTAATGCTTGTTAAGTTGAAAGAGGAGCTCTGAGCTAACAGGGTCTGATAGCTAACGTTAGCCAGCTGCTCATGCAATCGGTAATGCTAGCAGAATGAATGGATGTAAACTTTATTTAACATATTGCATAATGGGTACAATACAATACGGCTCAATACAAACAATTGTTAAGGGAATGCAGACTGTTGTAGCTTGGACTGGGGTCCTTATAACAATAACTTGACAACACATGGTAGCTGCAGCTATTTGGGACAGCTCTGCTGTCACCGGAAGGGCACGCAGATGGTATCTACTGCGCATGGGCGTTTTCGCAACAACGGCTCCGTGCAGACTACACAACATGTTGTCGCGAGTTTTGGCGCTACTCCAAAACGGAAAACACAATTTAGCGTTTTCAGTAGGGCCACAACGTATCCGGCAAAAAACGCATTTCTGTGTAAAAGGGACAGCAAACGTATTCAAAAACGTATAAAAACGAGCACAAAAACAGTGTGTGTAACAAGGGCCTTAGATGAACCCTTTCACTGCAACACGACAAAGGGTTAACCCTTTCACTGCGACAATACAGAAGGTTAACCCTTTCACTACCAACCGCCTGTAGCGTGGTAGTGACAGGGTTAACCTTCTGTAGTGTGGTAGTGAAAGGGTTAACTTCATAGCTGCAAATACATGGCTGTCCAAACTATTTCCTTATATGGTTCTTTGGTGCATGACAGACAACTCATACACAACATGCAGAGCCCACTTCAAGCAATGCTTATCCACACACGCGGACACACACACACACACAGACACACACACACACACACACAGACACACACAGACACAGACACACACACACACACACAAACACACACGCACACGCACACAGAACAAACTTACATCTCCTCACTTTACCAGCCCTCTTCCCTCCTTCCTACACAACTCCCATTCTCTCACCCCCACACATCTCTCTCCAACACTTTCCATTATCCCCCTCTCATCTCCCCGCCTTTCATCCCTCTGTCCTGCCTATTACCTGCTCTCTCCATCCACCCCTCATCTCGTCTCTCTTTCTATTAACAGACCATATCCTCACGTATTTTCACCCTTTATCACTCATATTTCTGACGAGACTCGTCTTTATTTCACACCTTTCTTTTCCCTCCCAATTGTTCCATTTCTCTCTCTTTCTTTCTCTCTCTCTCTCTCACGCGCGCTATTCTCCCTCTCTCCTCTTCCCACACCTGGTAATGATATCCTTTTCTCTCTTCTCTCTCTGTCTCTCGGCATGTGCCTCATTTTCTACACTCATTGCTCTCGTTCTTTTTGTCCTCTCTCACACATTTTCCCTCCATTTTCCACCTGTACAGTTTTTCTTGTTCTCTTCTCACGTCTCCGTCCTCTCGTGGCTTTTTCTCATTTGTCCCTTTGCTTTGTCAATGCCCGCCCGCCCTCCCCTCCTCCATCCCTCCATCCCTCTTCTTTCACCACTAGACCAGGTGTGCATTTGTTTAATCTTCATGCTAATCATTTACTGTTTATTCTCATCCCCCATGTTGGCTGGTCTGTTCACACTGATCCAAACATCCAAACAAAACACAGCATACAAAAACCCAGTACTTGAGTATAATACACAGACCCCTTTAACGCATTTACATTTTATATTCAGCTGATGCTTTTATCCAAAGCGACGTACAGTAGTTCTCTCTCTCTCTCTTTCTCTCGCTCTCTCTCTCTCCCTCTCTCGCTCTTTGAGCCAGGCTGGTGAGTTCTCACAAAGTAAGGGTTCTCGCTCTCCCACTCCCCAATAACTCCTCCACCCCCCCCCCCCCTCTGCTTCTCGCTCTCCCACTCCCCAATAACTCCCCCCCCCTCTGCTTCTCGCTCTCCCACTCCCCAATAACTCCCCCCCCCCTCTGCTTCTCGCTCTCCCACTCCCCAATAACTCCTCCACCCCCCCCCTCTGCTTCTCGCTCTCCCACTCCCCAATAACTCCTCCATCCCCCCTCTGCTTCTCGCTCTCCCACTCCCCAATAACTCCTCCACCCCCCCCCCTCTGCTTCTCGCTCTCCCACTCCCCAATAACTCCCCCCCCCCCCTCTGCTTCTCGCTCTCCCACTCCCCAATAACTCCTCCCACCCCCCCCTCTGCTTCTCGCTCTCCCACTCCCCAATAACTCCTCCACCCCCCCTCTGCTTCTCGCTCTCCCACTCCACAATAACTCCTCCACCCCCCCCTCTGCTTCTCGCTCTCCCACTCCCCAATAACTCCCCCCCCCCCTCTGCTTCTCGCTCTCCCACTCCCCAATAACTCCTCCACCCCCCCTCTGCTTCCCGCTCTCCCGCTCCCCAATAACTCCTCCACCCCCCCTCTGCTTCTCGCTCTCCCACTCCCCAATAACTCCTCCACCCCCCCCTCCCTCTGCTTCCCGCTCTCCCACTCCCCAATAACTCCTCCACCCCCCCCTCCCTCTGCTTCCCGCTCTCCCACTCCCCAATGACTCCTCCACCCCCCCCTCCCTCTGCTTCTCGCTCTCCCACTCCCCAATAACTCCTCCACCCCCCCCCCCCTCTGCTTCCCGCTCTCCCACTCCCCAATAACTCCTCCACCCCCCCCTCCCTCTGCTTCCCGCTCTCCCGCTCCCCAGTAACTCCTCCACCCCCCCCTCCCTCTGCTTCCCGCTCTCCTACTAATGGATGCAGGGAGGTATTCACTGATCTTAGTGCAGTAGTGCTAATGTGTTTCACTCTCTCACACTATATAGCACTGAGTTAATTTCTCTCTTCCACCATCATCCCAACCTCCGTCCCTCTCCTCATCCATCCCCTCATCCATCCTCCCACCTTCCATCCCTCTCCTCCTCCACCCTCTCCCCCCTCTCTCCTCCTCCCTCTCTCACACTGTTGAACCAGATGGGGATGTATTCACTCATCCATCCTTTCTGACTGTCTCCATTCATCCCTCCCCCCTCCCTCCCTCCCAGCCCTCTTATCCAGTCCTCTTCTCCTACTCACAGTTGAGACATTTCTCTATCCTATCCCTCCCTCTCCTCTCCCTGTATCTCCCCCTGTCTCTCACTGCGTTGATGGAGGTGGGTGGCGGGTGGCTCACGGCAAAATGTCTCTGTCCATCTCTCTCCCTCTCCCTCCCTCCTTTTCTCCTCCATCCTCCCCCCTCACTCTGTTGAGCCAAATAGGCAGGTATTCACTGTCACTCATTTTTTTAATAGTACTTCTATTCTATATTCTATCTATTCTACTCTATCTATCCACCCCCTCTCTCCCTCCCCCCCCTCTCTCTCTCTCTCTCTCTCTCTCTCTCTCTCTCTCTCTCTCTCTCTCTCTCTATATATATATATCCCCCCATCC
>NC_140166.1:41353052-41356791 GCF_963971535.1 Notolepis coatsorum | reverse complement strand
GGCATGCTGACACACTTTGATACTTTGTTTTCATTTGTTATTTTGTTCTATTAGACCATCTCATGCACTGCATTCTCACACTCACACTCTCACACTCACACTCTCACACTCACACTCACACTCACACTCTCAGACTCTCACACTCTCACACTCACACTCACACACTCCCACTCACTCTCACACACTCACATTCTCACACTCACACTCTCACACTCACACTCTCACACTCACACTCACACTCACACTCTCACACTCTCACACTCACACACTCCCACTCACTCTCACACACTCACACTCTCACACTCACTCTCACACACTCAGACTCTCACACTCACACTCTCACACTCACACTCTCACACTCACACTCACACTCACACACACACACACACACTCACACTCACACACTCACAATCTCACACACTCACACTCACACTCACACTCACACTCGCACTCACACTCTCACTCTCACACTCACACTCGCTCTCACACTCACACTCACACACACACTCACACACACACACACTCACACTCACACTCACACTCACACTCACACTCACACTCACACTCTGTGTGTGATCCGGTGGACTGGACTGGGCCCGGTGCTGAAGCAGTAATTGGAGCTGGCCTATTGATTTATTGGCCAGCCGGAGAATGTGGCGTTGGCTGCTCCCTCATCACTCATTCAATCAATGAGCCGCACAGGTGGACACTGGTTAGACTATCATGTGCTAACCGCATAACACCACTGGAGAGAGAGAGAGAGAGAGAGAGGAGAGAGAGAGAGAGAGAGAGAGAGAGAGAGAGAGAGAGAGAGAAAGGGAGAGAGATTGGGGGGGCGAATGGAAGTGAGTGTCAGTCAGGTAGGGAATTAGGCAGAGAGAGAAAGGGAATCCGAGAGAGAGAGAGAGAGAGAGAGAGAGAGAGAGAGAGAGGAGAGAGAGAGAGAGAGAGAGAGAGAGAGAGAGACAACAACAATAGAGAATGGGAAAGAGACAGACAGGGTGAGAGGCAGAGAGAGAGAGAGAGAGAGAGAGAGAGAGAGAGAGAGATAGAGAGAGAGTCATCAGGCATCATTGTCTCTCTCTCTCGCCTAGCCTCTGCCTTCTCTAAGTGGCCACAGACTAACCGTTTATTGTGTGTTTTTATTTGATTCCTTCATGCCGCTGTCATCTTTGCCTCTGCGTTCCACTAGTGAGCCACCCTGCCGCTTTTGTTTTTCCATGGCAGCAGTAACAAAATGTCCTCATTCTTTCCCCCTTCAGTTTAAAGAGGCAGCGAATGCTCTTTTATATATATAAAAAAAAAAGGGGGGGGAGAAAGCTGCTCCCTCCACGTACCATCTTCCCTCTCTGCTCCTCCTTTCAAGTCTCTCTCTCTTTTCCATCTCATCCTTTTCGAAAGGGGAGATCATCCCTCAATCGTTACGCCGTATCGAACGGGGGCCACCACAACCAAAACTGCATTTAATATGGTTAATAACATGGTTTCACCCCGCCCATTACCGTACCATTGATTCCAGTTAGACTCGGCACTGTAAACGCATAAAGAGGAAGTAAGGGCGGGGTTAAGGGAGCGGGTGGCTGGGATTCTATCGCATCTCCCACCAATCCCATGGGTTTTTGGAGGGTATAAACCAATTGGCTACAGTCCCATTGGCCTCATGATGAGCTGATATAATCCTGATTGGTCACGGGAGGAACCGACAGTTGTTTACTGTTTACTGGACTGCTGCAGTCGGCCCTCAATTCTGCTGAGCTCAGTGGAGTGGCTTGAATATTAATATCTCGTACAACAACAACTCACTTTTTAGTTTAATTCAACTCTCCTCCGTTCAGCAGGATCGTCGTGTATATATACAAATCCATTCTGGACAAATAATTTTAATAATATTTACTTCATTGTCAATTTACACAAGGCAAATTAAACATCTCTCTGCATAATCCCTCCTAGTTAGACATCGGGGGGAGAACAGGGTTGGTTGTCACACTTTTTACTCTAGTGTGAATTGCTCATCATCGAGACATCTTTCAATAGTCATTCTTACATTAAATTGAAGCTTAAGATGTTGGCTTGAAATGTGTATCCCTCTCATTTTCCAACGTATTGTATTGTACCTATCAAAGACACATTGTGACAACCAACCCCGTTCTCCCCTACACACAGTCCCCCTCATATGCATTTCTTCAGAGTTCACTTCAATGAGCCTTCCTGAAAACCACTGTTCTAGTCCTTCCTGAAAACCACTGTTCTAGTCCTTCCTGAAAACCACTGTTCTAGTCCTTCCTGAAAACCACTGTTCTAGTCCTTCCTGAAAACCACTGCTCCAGGCAGGGGCGGACTGGGACACAAATTCAGCCCGAGACATTCAGACGCACCAGCCCACACACCGGCCCACGCAACGGCCCACGCACCGGCCCTGAAACCGGCCCACACAACGGCCGTTATGAAACACTTGTCCAGTATTAAACAACCCAAGGCTGTGGCTAAGGAGTCAACATCAGGGAGATCAAATCTACACCCCGCCCCTAGATGTGCACTCGTGCACAGTGCACGCACACATACACACACACACACACACACACACACACACATATACCGTTACTTCCTGTCATTGGCATACGTTCTTTTTTTTTACTAACATCTTAGTGCCTCATTAGCCTAGGGATTAAGGATACATGAAGTATTAACTACACCATAATAATATTGAGGTTTTGATCCATAGAAAGGTCTGTGCTACACAATTTCAGTTAGATTAGATTTATTGTCCTTTAATTTTGCACTCACGACATTAGTTGCTTGCCGTTTAATCAACATCGAAAGACCCCCCACTTCCTCCCAGACACCCATTCCAAGAGCCTGTTCGCTTTCCAGGTCTCTCTCTCTCTCTCTCTCTCTCTCTCTCTCTCTCTCTCTCTCTCTCTCTCTCTCTCTCTCTCAACAGCTTGGAATGATGGAATCATCCATGATAAATTAACTTTGACTTGAATGAATGCCCATTCTTTCTCTAGAACAATACAGATTGACGTTTCATTATGCACTATACAACTAAGGTTAATAAGTTATAATTAAGATATCAATTGTATAAGATTGATTTAGGATAACTAAAGACAGGACTTTACTAAAGGTTGACACTCAGTAATTTCTTCCAGAACAAGCTTAAAATAGCAAAGGATATATGGTTGATCATTTGTCTGTCTATATCGTGTCTGTTTGTCTCTCTCTCTCTCTCTCTCTCTCTCTCTCTCTCTCTCTCTCTCTCTCTCTCTCTCTCTCTCTCTCTCTCTCTCACACCTTTGTAAAACACTCATGAGACCAAAAAAAATGCCTTTGAAAACAATATGTAAAGATATATAAGATGGTATATATACATATTGTTCACACTATGGTGAGTTAAGTCAAGTGGTTAGGGCTGGGCGATATAACGATAATGATCATTATCACGATATATCGACATCGGAAAAGAAAATATCGGAAAAAGAAATATCGGATTTTTTTCTTTTTTTTGCTAAACAGTGTTTACCAATCGTATATTATCGTTATTTTTTGTTCCAAGTGTTATTTTTGACAAAATAATAAAAGAAAAAATACTAATTTAATCAGATTAATCACTTTATTCAAATTGAGGATTTAGTTTGAGGATATATAAAAAAAATAAAATGTAAATGATTTATAAAAAAAAAATCAGATTTTTCATTTTTATTTAAATGTTTTAATTAAAAACGAAGGTTCGAACATCCGT
>NC_140166.1:41345552-41348052 GCF_963971535.1 Notolepis coatsorum | reverse complement strand
CAGTTATATTTGCCCTACAATAAATATAGTTACAATATATAATGTAATAATCCAATAATCTGAATCTAATATAATAACGAAATGCTAAATATATGCAATATATAATCTAATAATCGAATCTAGAAATCGAATCTAATATATAATCAAAAATAGGGCGGCTGGGTGTCGCAGCGGACTAAGCGCTCGTCACCAACGCGTGAGACACTGGTATCGAATCCAGCTGTCAGCGTTGCCTCCGGCTTGGCCGGCCGTCATACTGGCTCAATTGGCAGAGTCAGCGGGAGGGAAGCCGGTGGGGTGGTATTCTGGTCGTTGTAAACAGCGACTCCTACAGGTCGGTCAGGGCGCCTGCACAGCGAGGGAGGGAGATGGTGGGGGTAGTGTGAGCCTCCCACACGTTACACCTCACCAATGAGAGTCCGCGCTGGCAGGTGAAAAGAAGTAGCTGGCTGACTCCGCATGTATCGGAGGGGACATGCGATAGTATCTATCAACCCTCCCTAGACCGACAAGTGGGGGGCACATGCGAGCAATGACCAGGAAGGGGAGGGGGGAATTGGCATGACTAAATTGGGATGGGAGAAAAAGTGGATAAAAAAATTATAATAATATATAATAAAAAAAAATGCTAAATGCAAACATGCTAAATGCTAAATATGCTCTGTTGTGCTCGGGTAGCTAGTCAGGCGGTAGCTCAGTCGGTAGAGCACTCGCCTTTGGATTGCAAGGTTGTGGGTTCGATACCAGGCGGGCACCACCGACTCAGCATATGAGTATAGCACAGCTTGGGTATGGTGTGCAGTAACTATACTGCGGGAGCTGATGGTCGGTGTCGCACTCCACCTCGGCAAACCAGCTCCCTGGTGTAGAGCATTGAAAAGGGGGGGATAGACTCCCTTGTTGTATACGTCTGAGACTGACGACAAGCCACTTTGACTTACTTACTCACTTAATGTACGTTACTTGATATTCCAGATACAAACTCTCACCTTCACCCCTGTTGTTGTATTATGTTGTACGGACGGGGAGAGCAGTCCGCTCCCCTCCCCCCGCCCACCCCGCCCGCAAGAGTGAGAGGGAAGCAAATGAAATAGGATATACCATCCCGCTGTTTCTCCCACCGAAAAACAGTGGCTGCCGGGGAGTTGGAATGAGCGGAGAGGTTCGCTCTCTGACCTTGGACTGGGTCTATAATATGATGGAGAATATAGACAGGCAGTGAAGGTATATATTTACCCGCTCGGACGAGTCTGTAATGCGATGGAATATATAGACAGGCGTCTGGGTATATATTTACTCTACTCCCTCGCTGACTACTGTACAGGCCCACGCGGAGACGAGATGGAACTGTGTGTGTGCACGCTCTTTAGTGATGGGAATTACAGCTCTTTGAAGGGAGACGGATCTTTTGGCATCTGTTCCTTTCCCAAGAGCCGTCCAAAAGGACAGCTCATCGTTAGCGGGCGGGGGTTAATTGGTTTATCCGTCTTAAATCTAAATCTTTTTGGTTTATCCACGGAATAATCACTCGGATAATGGTAGGATGAGATTTGGATCGGGTCAAACTTCAAATTTAGATACTTAAAGCCCCTGGAAAACAAGGCCTCAAATCGTTAAAATGTATGTATGATATCCAACATGAGTGTGATATTAGGCCACCAAAGTTTGAATAAAAATTATAGGCTTATATTAAGGTGAAAAGATGTCCTAAATCTTCGGGGAAAAACATCCCAGATTAGTTCTTACAGTAAAAAAATGTATATCCTTATCGCATTATAGAAGGCAGAAGGGGAAGTAAATTAATCATGCTTATTGCAATGGTTGCAAATAACAGCTCCCACCAAGTATGACCTAGTTTCCTTCGTTCGTACCAAAGAGCTGTTCAAAAGAATTGGATCACTTGTGAACGGCACATCGCTACCAGCGCACACATCACTACTAGCGCACACATGCCGCGGAGAGCTGTGGTATTAGCTCAGCGTTTCCCTCTCGGAGACACTTGAGTCAGCCATACGACGGATCGTTAAGTCGCGTGTGATTTGCTGTAGACAGAGATGGAGAGAGACAGTGGGGTGGAGGGAGGGGGAAAAGAGAGGGGGTGAGAGGGAGAGAGAGAGAGAGGGCTTGTGGTAGAGAAAGTTTGGAAAGAGAGAGAGAGAGAGAGAGAGAGAGAGAGAGAGAGAGAGAGAGAGAGAGAGAGAGAGAGAGAGAGACGAATAAATGGGGAGAGCGGGAGAAGGAAAGGGCAAGAGAGTGCGATATCAAGGGAGAGGATTTAGGTGCAGGAGGAGGCGGGGGAGGGGGCGGGGGGTACTTTGTCATTGTTGCAATAATGCTCTTTCGACATTCACGCCAAATAAATTACATTAGGTTGGATTGGATGAGAATTTACTTCCGAAAATTGGAGGGAGAGAGAGAGAGAGAGAGATTGAATAGGAGAGAGAGCGGGAGAGCGGAGGGAGAGCGGAGCGAGAGCGTGTGTCTGGGGGGGGGGTCAACT
>NC_140166.1:41338052-41340552 GCF_963971535.1 Notolepis coatsorum | reverse complement strand
TGCTTGCCTACAATTTAGATCAGCAATGTTTTCTCCCTCCCATATATTATGATGAAGCATAAAAACCAATCCTGGATTGGAATAGTTGTGGATTGAAGGATTGATAGGACACAAGTCTGGATGTTTGTTCAACATATATACCGCAGGAAGGAAGAACACAAGTTGCATTATATCTTTGCAGGTGAATGCTAGTGTAGCATTACCTGAATAATTATAGCCTATGGAACTGTCAAATCCAACATCCCTGCACGGCCTGGGTGTATTCCTTACGTCCCACGCTGAAAATCCATGTAAAATGTCTTAAAACTAGGGATGCTCGATATTGGCTTTTTTACCGATACCGATATTCCGATATTGTCCAACTCCAATTTCCGATACCGATACCGATACCGATATCAACCGATACCGATATATGCAGGGTTTCCCCCCCAAAAAACGGAATAATTTCAGGTAACTAATAATTTCACTGGATGCATTCAAAAGGCTTTCTAAATGTAAGCATTATCTGTGCAAAATATGATCATTAAAAAAGTTAAAATGTACATTTTAAACCAACATGCATACTTTTGACAATAAATAAAATAAGAATTGGTTCTTACTTGCTTGCCTGGGTAAATAAAGGTTAAATAAATGTTAAAAAAAAAAAAAAAAAAAAAAAATTGTTATTGTTTTTTTTTTTTTTTTACCGATACCGATATTTTCCGATATCACATTTTACTGCCGATATCGGCCGATAATATCGGTCGGCCGATAATATCGGACATCCCTACTTAAAACTCTGATTAATTTTGCGGTCATTCATGGATATCAATCAGGCGCGGTTACTTGTCAGTTGCCAGTTTAAAAAGGCAGTAAAATAAATGTAGGCTCTCGAATAAAGTGACAAGGAGCAGATAAAAAACGACTTTAACAAACAGAGATCGGTCACGTTCCGTGGTGCACTGCTGCTGTGAGGAATATAAAACGCCAAGTTCATAGCTTGTGATCTGTCTACTGAGAACGGCCCTGGGGAATTGATATTTGACAGTTTTGTAGGCGAAATCTGGCAAAACAAGTCATTTGGCGTTTTCAATGGCATTATATTAACCCTTTCACTACCACACTAACAGACCGCCTGTAGTGTGCTAGTGAAAGGGTTAACCTTCTGTAGTGTGGTTGTGAAAGGTCTGTAGTGTGGTAGTGAAAGGGTTAACCTTCTGTAGTGTGGTTGTGAAAGGGTTAACCCGTTGTCGTGTGGCAGTGAAAGGGTTAACCTTATGTATTGTCGCCGTGAAAGGGTTAACCCTTTGGTAGTGTGGTAGTGAAAGGGTTAAGCTGAGACCAAGGAATGTGACCGGCTCTACTGGAATCTAAATAAGTGGTTTTCTTCCTCCCAAATTATGACAATGGACCTGTCTCAAACCCTGCCCTCTTTTCTTGATCCTCCAATCACAACTGTCGCTTACAAGTTTGTCCGAGGTAAGCGACAGTTGTGATTGGAGGATCAAGAAAAGGGGCAGGGTTTGAGACAGGTCCATTAGGTATAAAACCGATATATGTCTTTTGGCACTGTCCCAGTTTGAGCAATGGCCACCAGCAGGCCACCAGTGGCGTCTTGGGGGATGAATGAGCGTGTGTATTGTTGTGTTCAGATGTCACACGCACACAGCTGTTCCATATGTAAATAATAATAATATATTTGATTTGTAGGGCGCTTTATAGTTGTGGAGCAAATCTCAAAGCGCTACATTGTAAAAGAACATAAAAGCTAGCAAGAGAGTAAAAAGAAATAAAATATAAAATAAGCAAGACTAAAACTAGTAAGGAGTAAAAAAAAAAAAATAACACTAAAACTAGTAAAAGAGTAAAAAAAAAAAACATAAAATAAGAAGGGCTAAAACTGGTAAAAGAACATAAAATGTGTGGAGCTAAAACTAGATAAGAATCAACAAACAAAATAAACCACACATGCAGTATTTTCTAAACATATTTCAAATATGATCTAAATATTATTACAAAAAGAAGTTCCCTTTGTTATATTTCTTGGGGGAAATAGGAAATCGTTTGGATGGGTATTCCTGGTAATCCAGTTTCCCAGCTGAGATTGAGCCCTATTGATCAGCGATCAATACATGGCCGAGGGGCATGTCTTATAGGCCGATTGAAGGCCGCGGCGGATACATCATCATCCCTCTTTCATCGGACTCGTCAGGGAGCTATTGTCAACTTGCAGAGCTTCAAATTGGTGGGAACATAAGTGATCCATCCCTGGCCGTCACAATTGAGACTGATGAGTAGCAGTAATGCACAAACACACACACGCACACACACACACACACACACACACACACACACAAACACACTCACACAAACACACTCTCATATGCACACAACGTTCATACAAAGGATTATGAACACCCACACATGGTCACACGCACAAAGACACGCACACATACTGTAGCGGTGATAAGCAGCTAGCGATTAGCTATAGAAGAGCGGTCTAAAGCAGTTAGTCAGAGCT
>NC_140166.1:41320552-41328052 GCF_963971535.1 Notolepis coatsorum | reverse complement strand
CTGTCGCCACAACAGTGAAGCGAGCCCCCATGGAACACAGCAGGCAGACACACAGAGAGAGACCCCGACGACGGTGGACGTTTTCACGAAGCCCGCCATAAATATAGGATAAACAAATGGCATGAAACTTTTTTTCTTTTTTTCTTGGACTTATGATGAAAACCATCTGTAGTGTACACACATGACTGCGTAGCACAGCGGAACAACAACACCATCATCAAATTTGCTGATGACACAGTAGTGGTGGGCCTGATCTCTGCCAACGACGAAAGGGCCTACCTGGAAGAGGTAGAGAACCTGTCACAGTGGTGTCAGGAGAACTGCCTCTCCCTGAACGTCAGCAAAACAAAAGAGATGATTGTGGACTTCGGGAGGTCGGGGGTCAAGGACTACAGCCCCCTCAGCATCGACGGGGCACCGGTTGAGAGAGTGAACAGTTTCAAGTACCTCGGAGCCCACATATCCGAGGACTTGACATGGACCACACACATTGACAGTGTTGTGAAGAAGGCACGACAACGCCTCTACTTCCTCAGGCGCCTAAGGAAGTTCCAAGTCAGTCAGAAGATCCTTAGGAACTTCTACTCATGTACAATAGAGAGCATCCTGACCGGCAACATCACCTCCTGGTTTGGGAATAGCACTGCACAAGACCGTAGCAGACTACAAAGAGTGACACGTTCAGCCGAACGCACAATTGGAGGGGGGCTTCCCACCCTCCAGAACATTTACAACAAGCGGTGCAAGGGGAAGGCTAAGAGAATTATTAAGGACTCGAGCCACCCGAACAACTGCCTCTTTGAACTGCTGCGGTCAGGCAAGCGATACCGGAGTCTTAAGGCGAGCACAGAAAGACTCAGAAGAAGCTTCTATCCCCAGGCCATCAGGCTGCTAAACGAACAATAAACACTATGCAACAACCATCAAATGCACACAGCACACACACCCACACGCACACACTCACTCAAACAAACAACACACTGCAGCACCCACTCTCCACACTTTAGATCACACAAACACACTTTACACTTTATATTTATTGATAAAGGATTTGCACTACAACTCGTACACCTACTGTAAATTGTACCTAAATTGCACCTCATCCCATTTCTGCCTTGCACTATATAGTATTGTATATTAGTACACTGCACAGTATTGTATATTATATGGTAACTCAGTTACGTCTATTCTGCATCGAACATTGTACATATGTCTAAACTGAACACTGTGACCTAATTTTTTTTACTTCTAATTTTACTATGTTATTTTATTTCATACTTATCTTGTCTTGCACAGTCTCTGGAGCGTAACAGTAAGAAGCATTTTGTATAAAAGTATTCTGTACTTCTGTATGACAACTATTAAAGAAACTTGAAACTTGAAACTTGAAACTAGTGGTAGTGAAAGGGTTAACCTTATGTAGTGTGGTTGTGAAAGGGTTAACCTGTAGTGTGGTAGTGAAAGTGTTTAACCCTTTGTCGCGTGGCAGTTGAAAGGGTTAACTTTCTGTATTGTCGCAGTGAACGGGTTAACCCTTTCCTCTGGTAGCGTGGTAGTGAAAGGGTTAAATCTACCATATGTTCGCCTGTAATATATATATATATGTAATTAATACATAAATATAGGATAAACAAATGGCATACAACTATTATTTTTTGTATTGGGATTATGATGGAAATGTGTCCATTGACCGTATACCTCCTGTTGCCTCTTAAAGTGTGGCAATGCAGTCATGGCGACAGCCCTACATGCATGTTTCATATCTAACATAAACTGTGATCCAAGGACTCAAGAAGAGCTTCAAATCTCATCTCCCTGAACGAGCTCCATTACAAAAAATTAAAAGACAGATTCTACAAAGACGACAAAGACTGTGGATGTGCAGATGGATTTTCCTGTTGAGTTCAATCAATTCAATGGCGATCGTATCGTTTCATAACTGGCCCTGGTTGCTTCGCTCTCGCCTCCTGCGGCGCTCTGGTCCGAGCAGGTGTTTAGCCTGCAGTCAGAGAGAGAGCGGGTCCACATCAGATCCATTTCATCTCAAATCGACTGGAGCCCCCCCTCGCTCTGATGGAACAGATCAGAGCACCGGTCAGAGAATTATATAACCCAACCGACGCCAGGCCAGTCGACCATGACACAGACTGTGTGGAGGGAGAAAGAGGGAGAGAGGGGGGGGGGGGGGGGGGGGGGGGTAGATACTGTAAAGAGTAAAGATGAAAGAATTGAGAGAGGGAGAGGGAGGGGTAGAGAGAGTGAGGGATATACTGTAAAGATGAAAGGAGGGATAGAGAGAGAGAGGGGGGTAAGAGGTAGGGTGGATGAGGGATAGACACTGTGCTGCAGTGATGAAAGGATGGAGGGAGGCAGGCAGGCATCTACGGACACTATGGGGTTTCCCAGGAGAGATGTATGAAAGAGCAGGGGCTGAGGGCACGAGTGTGGGATGGAGTGAATAGATAGTTAAGCTGCGGGCCACACTGAGAACCCCTGCCGTTTCTTCTTTCTTTCTTTTCTTTTGACGGTTTTCTTACAGGACTTAAATAATTTGTGCGACGACAAGTGTGTGCCTTTCGATTCCATTTCAATGCGAGGCAGCTTTTTTAAGGAGGAGAATTGAACGGCAATCATCACCGCGTTAAAAGTAAAGTCAATTGCATTGAATTGTTCACGTCCATTGACAGACGACACCCGGTGGTTAACGAATGATGAATTGTATTCCAATATTTGTCGGCATATGTGTTTAGAGAGGCATGGAAATTCATGGACGGCGCGCATATTGATGAGCGGAGGCATCAGCTCCTGCCTTCATAGGAGCGCTGGATCAATTCCTTTTACCCAGAACCCTTTTTATACCCACAAAAGTGAGGATAGATTTGAAAAGGAGAGTTGGTTCAATTCATGTTACCCATCACACTGATGACTAAATACATAAAGGAACATTTCAATCAAATCTTGTTCAGCCACACCGGTAACTAGTAGTAGATTTGGAAGAGATCAGTTCAGTCATCTTAAAAATTTATTTAAAAAACGTGTTCACAGATGCAGGACACGTTTAGAGGCTGCCCGCTTTTGATAGCAGCATGTTGGGAAAGCAAGGATGGATGGTACAGTGCACATATTCAATCAGACACACATACGAGTGCATAATCAATCTCACACACACACGTGCCTATTTAATCACACACACACACGCACAAACAGCACTTTAGCATCCTTTCTCTTTTTATTTTTATTTTTTCACTTCTATTTTTGCTCACACACACACACACACACTTACAGCTGATCAAACTCCCTTTGATTATCAGCCTTTCATCTGCCTGCATAACACAAACACAGCACAATCTGCTACTATCACCCCCCCCCCCACACACACACACACACACACACATTTACACTCTCTTTAATGCTAGTTAGTAGATACAAAGTCACCCATTTGTTCACAACTATACATAGTACTGTAGCCATTCACAGATGCGGTATGTATGTAATCAGTTTGATGCAGTCACCCATGCTTGATATGCCTTTAACACTATTACTCACACACACACACACGCACGCACACACACACTTTAGCACTACTAAACACCTGTCTCTTTGGTACCAACCGACAAAGAGTGTTAAGGGCTGTGTGTGTGCTGCCATGTGCCAACCTATTACCTCACCCTGGTGCAGTGTACCATGGGAGCTCATGACTGCTTTCTTCCTGCTCTCACTGTCTAGAGGGGTACTTAAACCTGTGTGTGTGTGTGTGTGTGTGTGTGTGTGTGTGTGTGTGTGTGTGTGTGTGTGTGTGTGCGTGTGCGTGTGCGCGTGTGTGTGTGCGTGTGTGTGTACCTCTGTGTCCATAACTGTGCTTTATTATAGCTCTACACACTCAAGTTAGTACCATTGTGGGTTATTGCTTGTCCCTGTAGATGCAATTTAGCAGCCTTTTTTATGTTTAATTGTGTTATTCAGAAATACTGTTTTCAGGGGAAAAAAATTATATGCGGACGACACAATTGTGTATTGTGTGGCGGACTCTATTCACCTGGTGATGGAGAATAATGCAGCTTTCATTTAACTCCCTCCAAAAAGCCTGAATATAAATATCTTGGAACATTGATGACAAATTCACATTTAAACACCACATTGGGAATCATGCAGGCAAATTGCATCAACAAATTGTCTTTCTGTACAGAAACAAAGCCTGTTTCCTATTGACATGTATAAAAAGGATTGTTGAATCAACCTTCATGGCAGTTTTGGACTGTGGGGATGTAACTTACACACTGCAGCCTCCACACTCAGCCTTACTCTGTTTACCACTCAGTCCTGAGGTGTATTACTGATGATGCTACAACACTCACCACTGTGTTCTATATGATAAGGTTTATTACTGATGATCAGTGATGGGAATAACTGCGCTATAAGTAATGGCGTTACTAGCGGCATTCGTTTTTTCAGTAACGAGTAATCTAACGGATTACTCTTCCAATCTTAATAACGCCATTAGCGTTACTGCAAAAAAATGCTGCGCGTTACTATGAATGAACCTGTTTCTTTCATCAGACAGATCTCTGCGCCGAGAGGCAATAATATGTTCTTCCTTGTTTAGTGGGCAGTGCGCGAGCCAAGCATACATGCTGACGATTGGCTGATGTTGAATAAAATGTCATGGTAAGCCAATCAGAGGTGGAGGTGGGCGGGTGTCTAAGGCTACGTTTAGACAAGCGTTTTGTGAACAGAAACCGCAAAAGTCGTCTTGCGGTTTCACTTTTAATTTTGCGTTTAGACGAGCGTTTTGGGGTGGAATTCTCTGTGCAGACGAGGCTGTAACGACGGAGCACCGCTGTCACACGATTGGCGCATATGTCACATGACGTGCTGTGAAGACCCGCCCTACTCTGCCTCTGATTCGCAGACTGTGGATGGGGAATGTGATTGGACCAAAGCAGAGTCACTCACACCGCGGGACAGATTCTTGTGTATTTAACCCTTTCACTGCCACACGACAGCCGGTTGTGTGATAGTAAAGGGTTAACCTTCTGTCGTGTGGCAGTGAAAGGGTTAAAAGTACTGCTATAACGCTACGTTCAGAACACAGAACGGCGCGGGCCAGTCGAGGCACCTGCTGGCCCTGTAATTGGAATGAGTACACTTTAAATCCTTTAACGAGGATCCATTGGAGGGCAAGTCTGGTGCCAGCAGCCGCGGTAATTCCAGCTCCAATAGCGTATCTTAAAACTGGACTGATTCTTGTGTCTTTAAAAGTACTGCCAATGTAACCTTCAAGTGATCTCCGTTGATATAGTCAGACATACTTGCTTTGTTTACGTCTCGGCTACTGGCGCTTACCTGCTACCTGTGACGTAAGCAGTACGCGCGACCAGAGCCGTGACAACCCTTTCGTCATCGTTTTAACAGATTTATACGGTTTGATAGTTTAGACGAAAGCGCAAAGGTTTTGCGTTTCTAGGAATTCCACCCTGGAAGGTAGTCTCACTTTTTTCCGGTTCACCCCGTAAAAACGCCGTTTCCGTATAAACGAAAGGCACATCCGTAAAAATATTTTTGCGGATTCACCTGCTAGCGTTTCCGTCTAAACGGGGCCTAAAGCATCCAGAGTCTGACACACAGCGCGACAAGACAAGCGATCACTGATCAGTCAGCATGAGACCGCGGTCCGTGTAGTGTACGTTTTGAGCCCAAATAATCCAAAACGAATCCAACGAACAACACAAGCGACTCAGTCAACATGAGACCGCGGGTCCATGAGCATTTTGTGTTCACTCTTTGCAGCGCAGGGCACTGAGTGGCTCTACTGCAGTGCCGACAGCCTTATCAACAGTGCTGCACTTCCTGGTTTAATAGCACAGGCTTCAGGTGCTCAGAGATATATATATCTCTGTATGTCATGCATGTCTTAAATGTCATGATTAGATTAGTTTAGATGATTCGATTCTTATATCTATGTTGTGTATGTCATTGATTGATTGATTGAAAAGTTTATTAACAGATTGCAGAATGGGTACAGTACAGTACAGCTCAATACATACAATTGTTAAGGGGATGCAGACCAGAGAAAGACTTTCGTCATAAATGTCATGAATTGAAAATGGGGGACCCTGATGTAAACAAGACGAAACTCTTTCTCTGGTCTGCATCCCCTTAACAATTGTGTGTATTGAGCCGTACTGTATTGTACCCATTCTGCAATCTGTTAATTAAAATGTTCAATCAATCAGTATATATTTGTTATTTATTTTTGCTTAACAAGCATAATTTAATGTTGCCCAGTTGTGGCCTGTTGAGGGGAAATACATATCAAAAGTTCCAAAACATCTATTGTGTTTGTATTTGTATGATCCACTATATAAACATAGTAATTATAATATCTACATACATGGCATTTGATTGGAGGCTAGTCTCACTTTGTCCCACAGCAACATTAAAATAGTTTAGATTTGTGTATGTTGTTTATGTAAAAGAAAATCTTGAAAGTAACGCAATAGTTACTTTCTGAAGTAACTAGTTACTTTTATAATTTGTAACTGAGTAAGTAATTTAGTTACTTTTTGGAAGAAGTAACTAGTAACTGTAACTAGTTACTTTTTTAACCCTTGTGGACCCCTGGTCATGAAAACTACTTTTTTGAAATATTTTGTGTGTGTGTGTGAGCACAGCGGTGTCTGTGTTTATTATTATTTCATGAAATTGGGAAAATATCTTCATTTTACATATATGTTCATTGTGTCAAAAGCTTATAATTTGAAACACTCTAAAAAAATAGTTATAGTTTTTAGTGCCTTCTTTACCCCTGGTCATGTTTTCTACTCCACCCACTTCCATGTTAATAAAACCGCTATAAAACCGCCATAAAACCGCAAGTCTAATTTTATTTTTTTTTTATCTCTAATCTCTAATTTTCACATCATATATCGATAAATAAACAGAATAATTACACCAGGCATTCAAAATACATACAATACATACCTTTTAGTAATAGATTAGTACTAACCGGTGCTTACTAACGCTTACTAACGGCTATTTCTGACCGCTATTTCTGACCGAAATAGTCAACCTTTCTTTTTTATAATGGCAGATTCTTATTCACAGGTATTTTGTCCCGTTTTGATATGCTGTAAAGTAGTGGCAAAAAATAGTAGATATATGGTGAATATGGCGGTTTATCAGGTTTTTTTCAATAAAAACTGACGTGGTATCAAACAAACACTAATTTAAGTGGTTAAAAAAAATGTTTAAATAGTAAACAGTTAAAATTATATGGCTTTAAACATGAGCCATCATTTCATCTCTTAAGCCCAGTGAGTGTCACCAGTTCTAGGGAGGCACAAGGGTAAAGTAACTTGCCCAACACTGCTGATGATACTACAACACTCACCACTGTGTTCTATATGATCAGGTTTATTACTGATGATGCTACAACACTCACCACTGTGTTCTATATGATCAGGTTTATTACTGATGATACTACAACACTCACCACTGTGT
>NC_140166.1:41308052-41315552 GCF_963971535.1 Notolepis coatsorum | reverse complement strand
CATTAGGGTGACAGTCTTTACAGTGTTCTTAAACAACAGCCAAAAGGGCCAGTTTTGATTGATTGATTGATTGAAAAGTTTATTAACAGATTGCAGAATGGGTACAGTACAGTACAGCTCAATACATACAATGTTAAGAGGATGCAGACCAGAGAAAGACTTTCATCTTGTTTCCATCAGGAAACAGCTTTGGGTAGGGCATTCCACATTGTTGTGGCATAATTTGCGAAACGTGTTTAGTCCTTGTTTGAGCCGAATCTGGGTTTTACATGATTTGTGGAGCTCCCTCTGGTGTTGTGATCGTGGTATTCACTGACCTTTGGGAAGTATTTTGACATGTACATGGGTACCTGGTTCGTGTAGTGTATCTTGTAGACCAGGCCCATTGCAAGTTGCTGTACTCTGTCGTCTACTTAAGCCATCCTAGGTTGGCAAAGTGTGCAGGGGTGAGGTGGGTTCTAGGAGTCAGGTCAAGCAGTAGTCTGACTAGTTTGTTTTGAGATGTTTGTAATTTGGTTTTTAGTGCCTTTGAGGTGCTTTGGTACCATGAGGTGCAAGCATAGTCGTAGTACCCTTGAATGAGTGCTCCTGCCAGAGTCTTCAGGGTATTCTTGTTTACCAGGGAGGAGATCCGGTACAAGAATCGAGTTCGTTGATTGACTTTTTTTATTACATTGGATGCCATTTTGTCACAGGAAAGATTAGCCTCTAGGATGGAACCCAGGTAGGTAATTTCATCTTTCCTTGTGACAATATTGTCACCCACTGTAACTGAGAAGCCGTCGGTCTTGCTGAGTTTGTTATTTGAACCGAAGAGAATGGACTCTGTTTTGCCCATGTGTAATGATAGTTTGTTGTCGGTGAGCCATATGCAGATTTTGCCTAGTTCCGAGCTGAGGGTTTTTTCAACCTGTAACTTGTTCTTGTCAGAGACCAGCAGGGCTGAGTCGTCCGCAAACAGGAACAAGTTGCAGTCACAATCTGACGACATGTCATTTGCATAAATTAGGAACAGTAGTGGTCCTAGTATGCTTCCTTGTGGAACACCACAGTTCACTGTGAGGGGGGGGGATAGGGTACCGTTTACCTCCACCATCTGTTCTCTCCCCTCCAGGTAGGATTGTATCCAGCTCACTGATAAACTATCAAAACCAATTGCTTTTAGTTTGTCAATCAGAATGGTGTGATTGACAGTGTCGAAGGCCTTTTGTAGGTCTAGCATGACCATGCCGCAGTATTTGCCCGCGTCCACCTCTTGCTTGATGTGGTCGTTCAAATAGAGAAGGCATGTGTCAGTGGAGTGGGATGTTCTGAAGCCATATTGGAATTCGTAGATTAGATTTTTATCCGTAAGGTACTTTTCGACCTGTTCGTATACTATTTTTTCCATGACTTTCGAGATGGATGTAAGGATAGAAACAGGGCGGTAGTTGCCTGGGTCTAATTTGCTGCCCTTTTTGTGCAGGGGTGTTACTCTCGCTATTTTGAAGTCCTTGGGGACGTGTCCCTGTTTTATGGAGAGGTTTATTATGTGTGTGATGACTGGGGTGATGGCGGCTGCTGAGTCTCTAAGGAATTTGGAGGGGATGTTGTCATGGCCAGTAGATATGACATGTGGCCTTGTCTCCAGTTCTTGTGTGAGACACAACAAAGCCCCTAAACCCATATTTTGTTTTAATTTTCTCATCTGTTTCATTTTTGTTTACCTTTCTTGTCAGATCTGTTATTAATGTGTCATCTTTTGACATCATGTCAACTTTGTACTTAATGGTAAGTCTGACCAGAGCTCTTTGTCACTTTCTGGTCAGACGCTTGTGTGTCTCTGATTATAAACTGATCATACTCTTTCTGTGGCCATAGAAACGGATAATAAACTATGTTCTATTTTTATACAATTTGACTCATTTGAATTTCTAACAGTTCACTGTCATGGCTGATTTAAAATATTCCACAACAGGACCAACCCACTTTATCAAGGGGACACAGTGGTGAGTGTCATGGCCATCACCAGTAACAAATCTAAGAGCAGAATGATAGACCGTGACCAGGGGTTTAAGAGTGGAAAGAGCAGTGTTTCTATAAATGACCCCACAATCAAACATTGATTTTGGAAAACACTGCTTGTGTGTGTGTGTGTGTGTGTGTGTGTGTGTGTGTGTGTGTGTGTGTGTGTGTGTGTGTGTGTGTGTGTGTGTGTGTGTGTGTGTGTGTGTGTGTGTGTGTGTGTGCGTGTGCGCGTGCGTGTCTTGTGGGGTTTATGTATATAAATGTGTAATGCAAAAATCTCTTTTTACCCTGTTTGTCAAATTCACCTGTGGTTTAGTAACGCTTCAGTAACTTCCTGCTGGGCCTGTCAAAAGGCCCAGTGGTGCGACAGTTGACATGTTCATTAGGAATAGGCCGCTTCATTTTTAGACACTGTGCTGGATTGTCCTTGCTTCGACATTCATTTCCCACAGATAGTGCCAGCACCCATTAACTTTGATACCTCGAGCCCAATTTAATAACCGTCATTGAATTGGCCTGACATAAGGTGTCTTGGAGCTCCGTACTGATAGCTTGGATATAGAATAGAATAGAATAGAATAGAAATACTTTAATCATCCCGAGGGACTACAAATCGCTCACAGTAAACATTTAGACATTTAGGCGGTCGGGTGGCGTAGCGGAGATTGCGCTCGTCACCCATGCAAGAGGCTGCAGTCTCGACTCCCGGAGTCAGCATTGCCTGCGGCTTGGGCCGATCGTCATACTAACTTGTTTGGCTGAGTTTGGGGGAGGGAAGTCGTGGGTGGTAATCTGGCGTTGTGGACAGCGACGCCTACATGTCAGGTCTGGGCGCCTGCTCAGCGAAAGGCAGGAAGTGGTGAAGGCAGCGTGACCTCCCACGCATTACACTTCACCAATGAGAGTCCTCGCTGCCAGGTGAAAAGAGAGCCACTGGCTGTCTCTGCATGTGTCGGAGGAAGCATGTGGTAGACTTCAGGGTTCCCTTGTACCGACCAGTAGGGGGAACATGCGCACAACGACCAGGTAGGGGAGGGGGGGAATTGGCATAATGACTAAATTAGGATGGGGAGAAAAGCATAGAAAAATCAGGCGGAGAAAAAGAAGATACAAAAAAAAGAAAAAGAAAAAACATTTAGACATTTAGACAGAACAAAGTCACGAATAAGAATAACAAAACAAATTGCCTAAGAATAAGAATAAATAGGCCTAAGAATAGGCCTAAGAATAAGATAATAATACGGACCAGCCCAGGATTCACGTTTCATATGTTATGTATATACATTCTAGTATAAAATATACAGTAAAAGATATACAGTAAAAATATACAGAAGTCAACAGTAAGTGTAATATTGAACAGTGTTGTTTTAAAAGTAGAAGTCCAAGAAGATGGTAACTGTCACCCTGTGCTCAGTGATGCAGTGTGAGGCACATTGATGCAGTGTAAAGTCTGATGGCTGTCTGATATCATTGGGAACGAGTGACTGTGTTTATGATGAAGCATGTTGATGATTTCTGATGTCACTTTCTCCACCTTCTTTCCCTTGGCAGGCTGCCAGGAAGCTGTGCCCCTCTCTCCAAGGCCCTGTGATCGCCCCCCCCCCCCCCCCCCCCCCCCCCCCCCAACCAACCGATACCTCGCTCCGCATTCAGATTCCACGAGTGGTGAATGGGAGTCATCGGGGGAGCCATGGGCGGGACGAAGGTCCTTCTCTTGGTCCTTCTGGTCGGCTGCGAGCGGTCGCTGAGTCTCAACTGGAACCCGGTCCCGCGCAAGACGGTCCGCTATCACGGTGAGTGTGGGAGGCGTGGGATGAGTTCCGTAGTAGGGGTGGAACGGTTCACAAAATCGACGGTTCGGTTCGTATCATGGTTTTAGGTTTACGGTTTTCGGTTCGGTTCGGTATACGTTGTTTTTTATTTAAAAAAATGTAACACTCCAAAATACCATACATCAACATAAGATATATAGCCTAAAAATAAATCCAACTTTTCAGTTATTCTCAAGGACGTAGTCATGCAAAAACTGAAAGAATGAGGCCATTTGACATCAGGCACATTATTTTGACAGTGACGGTTAGAGCTAGGGCTTTTTTGGCAATCGAAGCTTCGGGGCCGAGCTTCGATTTTAATTCGAAGCTTCAAATTTTTTTTTTTTTTTTTTTTTTATGTTGTGGGACTTGTACAGCACTTTGGTAAACTTTGTTGTTTTTAAATGTGCTCTATAAATAAAGTGGATTGGATTCATTAATTAAGTAGCCCCTTTCGTGACTGTGACGCAGCCAACAAGGTTTCACTCGGCTGTGTGATTTAATTCAAGGTGGATCGCTGTTGTCGTTTGAACAACTTCAGATTTCATGGGAACTACCAATCCCCCAAATCAAGAATGTTTAAGATGAATGAAGTAAGATTTAGATTATTTGAAATATGGCCTGTGTAGACTAAACTATGCACAGAATTATGTCAGTCTACAAGGTCCGGATTCTACATGGTCCGGAAATGTAGACCTTGTAGACACCACTACAGACCAATTATCAGTGAATGTTCATGCATTTTTAAGAAGGGCTACTTCCACAAAAAAACAAAGAACTCACCAAAACATCTCAGTAGCACCTTATCTAAATGTTCTATTTCATATATGGAGATTCATATTTATTTATGTATTGCATGCATTTCTACATTTTATTTCCTATTTTGTTTATTCATCCCAGTATCTTTCTTTCTTATGTGTGGAATTCTACAAGGCATGTGATGATATCCTTCAAACAGGCAATAGTGATGATATAATTTGGGCAGTGCTGAGCTGGGTTACTTTCCTCCAGTGTATTTGTCCCCCGGCCCCACCCAATGGCCCTGCACGCACGCACACACACACACACACACACACACACACAAATCGAAGTAAAAAAAGAAATAATAATCTTTTTTTTCTTTTCTTTTTTACTTCGATTTTTTTTTAATGTTCGAAGCTTGTGCCATCGAACGAAGCTTCGAAGCTTCGAAGCTTCGAAGTATTTAAGACAGCCCGAGCTATAGGAGAGATTTTGGTACAGCAAGAGGGGAGGCATTGCTGATTTAAACATGCTTCTCATTTATTTGGTAAAAAAAAAGGTTTACCTTTAATAATGTTTGGCACACAAAGACCGAACTGACTGAAAAATATAGGCAACATTTGTCAAAGTATTAACCCATTCTCTGCCACCACTTTGACCATCCTAAACCATCCTCTGCCAGCGCTATTTGTCTATGGAGATGTTCACCTTCTTTGCAGGGCTATAACTTTTTTAATTGTATTGCTAAATTGACATTACTATGGCCCATTCAACATCAATTATCTATCGTTCAGGATGTAGGAACGTTTTACTTTTTCATTCACACATTCATACTAAAATACCGTCTAGAGTATAAATATGTTTTTATCGTTTTCTGCAGTATTTCATAGAACGTGAGATATAGGCATAAATGCATATATTAGATGCTCAAATGCAGTATGATACCGATCAACGTTATATTAAAAATTTCAACTGTACATGGTCCTAAACGTCATGACTGGTCATCTGCGGGTGAACGGAGGGGGGGGGGGGGGTCGTTTATAATTCAATGACCGACGTTAAATGATTTATGTAGTATGGGTGATATATTGATCAGAGCAGTTTGTATCGAAAATGATAAAGAAAAACGCTGAAACTCACATCAGTCTCCTCGTACCGTTGGGCGATGAGAGTGGAGCAAACAGATCCCAATTATGTGATGTTGATCGATGCGATCCATTTCCGGTTTGTATATTACTAATACACGTCCAAATCATGTTGATTATTGAGTTATGGCAAAGATCCATATGCACGGTGTCTGTATTGAGCCCCGTTGACGATAAACGAGTGGCCGGACGAAATTAGGGGACGGGCCGAGCTCCAACGGGCACTTCCGGTTTGGCAACTCGCCGATCGGCCACCAGGTGGCGGTATTGAAGCGTTGCAGAGTTGTGATGGCTCAGACAGCATCAGCCAAGACTCCGTGGGTGAAATATGAATACCATGACGAAAATATTAAATATTGATCTCAACATGCCTTAACACGTGATTGGCGGAGAATGGGTTAACTCGTCAATATACCCCCCTTCCCCACTAATCGAACTGGTGTCGTGGAGTCACTTCTCTGTGAGCGTTTCCATGGTTAGCTTGCGGCTAACATTAGTTAGCTCGCGGCTAAAGTTAGTTAGCTTGTAGCTAACGTAACGTTATATAACCGAACAATACACACATGCCCGAATGCGTACCGTTCAGTACGACCTCCACGGTTCGGGGCATGTGTGTATTGTTCGGTACACGGTTCGAATGCGTACCGTTCCACCCCTATTCCGTAGTATTGTTTGCCGTCTCTGACTGTTACACACGCGCGTGTTTTCACACACCGTTCCTGGCTGCGTATAGTCAGACCCTGCTTGTCGATGCTAAGTTAATGGCAAGCAGGAAAGATTATTTTCTACCTAGAAGGGCTAAGTGCTGGTCTCTCCCTCTGGGCTTCATGGGAAATACTATGAAGAGCAAAGTAAGAATAGATCGGAAAGAATAGAGAAATAATAGAAAGCCGTATTTCTCACCTCTCCATCTACCTCCTTCTCCTTTCATACCTCATCTCTCTCGCCCCCTCACTTCCTCCTCTTTTCTTCTCCGCGTCTCCCACTCCTCCCTCCCCATTGTGAGATGAACCAAGCGCTCTTGTGCCGCTTTCTCGAAGAGCTCGATTTCAGCAACTCAAGGACAGTGAGGTTATGAAAAAAAATAAAATAAAGAAAAGGGGAGGGGGGGGGGTGTAGCCTCTCTTCTCTGTCTATCACACTTTACCACACGTTCCTGCCTCACGGCCCTCCTGCCCCACACGGCCCCCCTCCCCCCACACGCCGCTACAGTAGTTGGGGAAAGAAAACAATCGGCAGGCAGTCAATAGTAGCTGGAGAGATCCTCACTGTGATGGAGCTCCGCCCCTCCTCTCGCAAGCCCACTCACTCAATCACACACACGGACAGAGGAGTAAACACTCAACATGCAGAGAAAACAAGCAAGCTCAAACTTATCTGTTCTGAGAGAGAGAGAGGGAGGGAGAGAGAGAAGAGAGAGAGAAGGAGAGAGAGAGAGAGAGAGAGAGAGAGAGAGAGAGAGAGAGAGAGAGAGAGAGAGAGGGAGAGAGAGGGAGAGAGAGAGAGAGAGAGAGAGAGAGAGAGAGAGAGGGAGAGAGGGGGAGAGGGGAGAGGGAGAGGGAGAGGGAGAGAGAGAGAGAGAGGGAAGAGAGAGAGAGAGGGAGACGGAGACGGAGAGAGAGAGGGAGAGAAAGAAAACAAGAGACAATGAGGGATAGAGGGAGGAAGAGACGAGACACACACAAAAGAGAGGGGGAGAGTGGGAGGGGGAAGAGAGACACAGAGAGGGAGGAAGAGAGAGAGACAGGGAGAGTGGGAGAGAGAGAGAGAGGGGGGGAGGGAGAAGGAGATAGAAG
>NC_140166.1:41208929-41307852 GCF_963971535.1 Notolepis coatsorum | reverse complement strand
GATGCAATGTTGGCCCTGCGGCATCAAAACACACAGTTAAAGTTTCACACCAACACGCTGACACACACATCGACACACACACTGATATGCTATGGATGTTGGAATGCATACACACGTGCGCGAGCACACCTACATACACACACACACACAAACCTATTTTAGCCTATCTACCCCATATCTAGGGTTGGGTATCGTTTGAAATGTTTACCAAAATGATGCTTCCCCCCCCAGATACCTTATTTTGCTGAGCTATACGTGCATCACGTGTGTTGTATGAGCCAATCAGAGGCTTTGTTACGCTTGAATGTTGAACAGAAGAAACGGCCAATCACCATCCTTATATCTTGGGACAAACATGCTTATTGGCTCACTGACATTGATGAGATTAGCTACTCAGGCGTCGAAAGTTGGTATCAAATTACACAGCATTTTCCATTACTGTATTGAAGCAATTCAACCAATGCCATACAAGTATTACCTTTTGCCCAGCCCTAATGATATCCCATAACACACACACACACACACACACACACACACACACACACACACACACACACACACACACACACACACACACACACACACACACACACACACACACACACACACACACACACACACACACACACACACACACACACACACACACACACAACAACGGACATTTGTGAATAACAGAGGTGGAAGACTCCAAGCATTCCAAATCCCTATAGCCGGCATGGACTCCAACACCATAGGATATTATAAGCCATCGGTGTGTGTGTGTGTGCGCAAACTTGTGTGTGTGTGTGTGTGTGTGTGTGTGTGTGTGTGTGTGTGTGTGTGTGTGTGTGTGTGTGTGTGTGCATGCAGGGTCTGAGGGGAGTGTGAGGGAAGGGAGGGAGGGCAGTCAGGATGTGGGGTCCATTGTGTATCCGACAATGAAGATATCAAGTCGACAGGAGCCCTATGGGGCTCTCAATAGAAGCATTAACATCTGGGGCCAACAGGCCTCTCTGTGTGTGTGTGTGTGTGTGTGTGTGTGTGTGTGTGTGTGTGTGTGTGTGTGTGTGTGTGTGTGTGTGTGTGTGTGTCCATTACTGTGGACCAGGCTGCATGTGTCTTGAAGGCTACTGACTGAAAGCTATGCTAATGCCCCACACATATTGGAGTTGTCAACATAATATTCAAGGGTTTACCATTTACAACTTGGCCTAATTCTTTGTGTCCTCTCTCCTTCAAACACACACACACACACACACACACCTACACACACACACACACACACACACACACACGCGCACACGCCTCCCCTCCACCCACACAGTAATTACATGACAATAACCTTACAATCTCCCTCCACGCTTCACTGATTTCTCTTATAAGCCCGTAGTCTTCATCTTCAGCCTCATCAGGCTCTCCTCCCCCGGCCCTGTCTCTCATCGTATTGTGTGTTTGATGGCTAACTTGCAGTGGCACCGGTCGGTTGTACAGAGAAGAAAAGCACCAGGCATCCCCATGTAAGTCCTATAGCCTCTACTGTCCAGCATCCCTGGCCCTCCCTGGGCGCAGTTCCGCCGCTGTGCTCGCACGGTCATCACGCTGTAATTACAGTAATCACCCAACTGAAGCTAATACTTACTTCATTAGCGCGTAAAAAGCAAGAAAGGAGGGGGAAAAGACTCCCCAATCAATGCGCTAAGTCGTTATAATTGTGCCGTTATAAGTTATTCAGAAAGCTTGATTGTTGGTGTTAGTATAGCTGAGCTTGCAGGAATGAAAGACCAAGCATGGGAGAGGCTCTGCTGGAACCATTTAAATTGAATGAGGTTTATAATAGTCTTAAGTCTACAACACAGTTCAGCTCCTGTACCCAAATTTGAAAAGCAGATTTGCCACAAGCTGGACCAATGATATAACGACAAACGTGGCATAAACAAGCAATGGACTCAGTGTGGCAAGTATCATAGTAAAATAAATTGATTGATTGGTTGATTGAAAACTTTATTAACAGATTGCAGAATGGGTACAGTACAGTACGGCTCAATACACACAATTGTTAAGGGGATGCAGACCAGAGAAATACTTTCGTCTTGTTTACATCAGGGTCCCCCATGTAATAC
This sequence comes from Notolepis coatsorum, assembly GCF_963971535.1. NCBI lineage: Eukaryota > Metazoa > Chordata > Actinopteri > Aulopiformes > Paralepididae > Notolepis > Notolepis coatsorum. The sequence continues at coordinate 41,305,750 of NC_140166.1, read as the reverse complement.
ATAACGAGAAGTGTGTCATAAAAAGGGTATGTATTTCCATCGATTCACTCGGAGTATAGCATTAGAGAGAGAGCCGTGATTTATTTTTTGGAGAAAAAAAACTGTTGATTCGCTTCCAACTGCTTCTACCCGCACTGCGCTATGTGTTTATTACTCTGCACGGGTGATACAGATAAAGTTGCATCACATTAGGCAGAATAATATACACACGCATCCCGAACGCGCGTCTATTTAGACAACAACGTAATAATGCAATACAAAACACAATACTTTATAAAAGGCTTCAATCATGGCAACAGTTGGATTCCTGCCTATACTCAGCCAACAACAAGAACAACAACAACAACAACAACAACAGTATTGTGTTTTCGTCCACTAGCGCTCTGCTTCTCTCTCTCATCTATAATAACCTACTTTTAATAATCCTTGCTCTGTTTCAAGGCGCATCAGCAGGAAAGAAAAAACACAAACACACTGTAATTATGATGATCACGCCGCTATAGACAAGTAATGACAGCGAACTTACCTTAATAATATTATGATTATTATTATAGGCAACAATGCGTTCTTCTTATTGCTTTACGATCCTCACACAGCAGCTGGTGCGATATAGTGCGTTCTCTCTCCCGTTCTCTCTCCCTGTCAGTTCCCTCCGTATAGTCGCGTATAAACTGACGACAGATCCAGTATCCTTTTCCTCCCCGTTATATCTCGGAGGGGGGGGGGGGGGTGTTTTGAATGATCGCAAGTTATCAGTTATTTATTCCACATCCTCCTCATATATATATTTCTCATCAATTCGATTCCTCTTTTTGGTGTCTCCCGTTATGAACCATCCGCAAATCAAGACATACTATACGATGCTGTCAGTTTTACATAGAGGAACAACTCGCTCTAAAAGCGCACTCCCTCGCCAGGCTTTTGTAATAGGAGACCAGAGAGAGGAGGGGGCAAAAAAATATATATATAAAAAAATAAAACGTGAAATCCTCTTCCAGCAGCGCATATAAAAACAAACGCCTATAGCTCTCTGTGACGGGACTAGGCAGACACTGCCGTCTCCCTGCGCAACTCTCGATAACAACAATAAGTTTCCACCACAGTCCGTCCGTCCTGCAGGAGACATCAGCATCGGGTGGTCCGTGCGCGCGTCCGTGGTGGTGGCGCTGTTGCGTGTGCGTGCGTGCGTGTGTGCCAATTTCCAGTGCATGTGTGTGTGAGCGCGCCGTTACGCTGCAGCGTGTGCCATCATAGTATAGCCTACTTCTGCAGCAGTGGTATCAGACTCAGAGAGAGAGAGAGTGGGGACCTGCTGCTGGCTGCGAGCATTCAAAACAGCACAAACAGGTCCCCGCCCCATTACAAGGCCCCCCACACACACACACACAGGCTGAGGTCCCCGAACTCATTACATTTACAGGCCTTTTGATTAAGAGTGTTTCATTATGTATGATGTATAGGCCTTATGGCATTTTAGTGACAAGTGGATTGATCATTCTTATACACCTCCTCCTCCAATGTACAGTTTCTTCGTCAAATGCATATACTCTCTTTTTTTAGACTCTTTTTGTATCACAATTACAGTACTGTATTTGTAAATCTGGTATGTCATCATAAATGTCTAGATGTAGCAGTACTGTCTATCTGTATGTCGTGTATGTCATATATTATGTTATGATGAATTGAAAATGGGGGACCCTGATGTAAACAAGACGAGACGAAAGTCTTTCTCTGGTCTGCATCCCCTTAACAATTGTGTGTATTGAGCCATACTGTATTGTACCCATTCTGCAATCTCTTAATAAAATGTTCAATCAATCAATCAATTGTGTTTGCGGAGATGTAGGCTACTGACTTGTTGATGGACATTGGAATAGGGAGCAGCGGGGTCAAGTACTGTATATGATACAGACCATAATAGAGGACAAAACATCCGAGATTAAATAACATGCAAGACATGGGATTATGATGTAAAGATTAGGAGTAGGGATTAGGAGGAATATCAAACCGATAATCCCTGACACAGGAAAATAAAATAATTTTGAATGTGTGTTAGTTATTTCTAAGTCTGCCTATATATATATATATATATATATATATATATATATATTATATATATACATCTTTGTCTGGATATATACTGTGTCGATAGCTGTGCTGTTCTCTACACTAATGGACCAGATGGACTCTCCTCTCATCTGGTGTCACCGGCCCTTAGGTCCAATCATAGAGAAGTCACAGAAAGATGAATAGGCCTCCGTCTTGTATTATACAGGAATTGACTTTCACTCTGATGCAATTCTCCAAATGGCGTCTATAGGCTAAACAAGGACAGCAGGACCCCATGGGGAGTTTTAACTTCATTAAACTTCATTAAGAGAGATTGATCAATACACTATCCTTTCTTGAAAGCAACTTCAGCATTTAAAAAGTGATCGTAAACACAGTTTCAACACTTGAGCAGGAATGGAAATGTTACATGCTCACTATCCTCAAGCTAGGCTTTCCCTGGACTATATATCACGCTATATATATATCTGTTATATATCACATATAACAGCAGAGGGTAAACATGTTGAGCCAACTGAGTAGTGGCTTGACGTGTGATTCGTCTTTTTGTAGTTTGACTTTACTACGTGAATGATTCACATAAGGCCTTATAAGGGTTTTGATATAGAATATTTTTTTAGATGATGCATCTACTATCAATTATCCATTGCCTTATTTGAGTATGTGAAGATTGCACATTTATTAATCCATTTCCTTACAGTAAATATGTATGGCGCCATTTACAGTCAGATGTTTTTATGCACTGTATAGATTAATTATTAATTTATGCAGGGATTGTACATTGATTAAGTAATTTCCTTACAGTGCAAGTGTACAGTTGCCATTTACAGTCAGAGGTTTTCTAATACTGTTAATACCACTTCGCTGTAGTGAAGAATTGCCCTCCACATTTACATGGAGTATAATGAAAATAGAGATGGAAGTTATTAATGTCCCAAATCATGAAGCCATATCCTGACTTTGAGCCTGGTTTGTTATTGATGTGCATACGCTGTGGGGCCAACAAACAACATGAATATTACATTTTTACATTATCCTTATAAAATGTCACGCCTATAAACAGAATTTCCAAATAGCTGCCGCTGGCAACTCCAATTTTGTTTTATTTATTACCTTTTACTTCACTTAATTGAAAGTCTACATCCCCCATTTGCTGAGAGAGTGTTAGGATGCTTTGGCCTGTGAAAACCATTAAAAAATCATGGTATTTCCAAAAACGCATGGGCTTTTGATCCATGCCAAAGCTGCATGTATTACTTAGCTCTGTTCGAAACTCAAGGAGGAACACTAGAAAATGAAACAATAGAAGGCATGTCCACAGACAGTTTCAAAACAGCCTATATGGTCTGTGGACAAGCCTTTGTATTCACTCTCCACATGGGTTAGAGTCATGAGTTACGAAGTGTTTTGTATATAAATGTCATGCTGTCCTCTGGTCCAATGTATTGCTCCAGAATTCAAATACAACATCCTTTTTATTTAAACAGAGCTATTTAGGCTATTTCCAATATATTGGACAATTCAGTCTAGATTTGGAAACATAAACAAGTCTCTCATAAAATTAATAACAAAAATAATTACAGCTGGTTTGCCGCCATATGGGACGGGGCCGGGCAAAGAGGAAGAAGAGGAAGAAGAGGAAGAAGAGGAAGAAGAGGAAGAAGAGGAAGAAGAGGAGGAAGAAGAAGCTCTTGTTTCCAGTCAGTTTCCATCTGGTGTACTCTAAAATACTGAAAACATGATTACAGATTGTTGGCAGAGGCAGTCACCCGAACAACTGCCTCTTTGAACTGCTGCGGTCAGGCAAGCGATACCGGAGTCTCAAGGCGAGCACAGAAAGACTCAGAAGAAGCTTCTATCCCCAGGCCATCAGGCTGCTAAACGAACAATGAATGAACACTACACAACAACAACCACCAAACGCACATAGCACACACATCCACACGCACACACTCACTTTAAACAAACACACTGTAGCACCCACTCCACACACTTTATAGCACACACCCACTTTAAACAAACACACTGTAGCACCCACTCCCCACACTTTATATTTATGGATGAAGGATTGCACTACAACTCGTACACCTTACTGTAAATTGTACCTAAAATTGTACCTCATCCCATTTCTGCTTTGCACTAGATAGTACTGTACATTAGTACACTGCATAGGATTGTGTATTGTATATTATATGGTAACTCAGAACATTGTACATATGTCTATACCGAACACTGTGACCTCATTTTTCTTCTTCTAAATTCATGCTATATTATGTTATTATGTTATTTGATACTATCTTGTCTAGCACAGTCTCTGGAGCGTAACAGTAAGAAGCATTTTGTATGAAAGTATTCTGTACTTCTGTATGACAACTATTAAAGAACTTGAACTTGAGTCCACATTCAGTTTTAGAGAAATCATTCTGATATCATAAGCATGCCTAATGTAAACATTATCTTTCATTTTGGAATTTTGTTTCCATGAAGATTCATCGCTGCGTAAGCAAAATATAATATTATGCTCTATTCTCCATGGACTATATAATGTATTAAATGAAGATGAGAATTATATCCACAATACATCCAACCAATAAGTAAAACGCTGCGCTGCCAAAAACACACTCCACATAATATTAAAGTAAAGAAACCAACCACTTTTGAAAATGTGTATGTTTCCTGCAGCAAAACATTAAAGTATTGCTTCTTGGATAACTTCAAGAAACTCTGATACCTGGGGCGGCTGGGTGGCGCAGCGGACATTGCGCTTGTCACCAACGCAAGAGACACCGGTATCGAATCCGGTGAGTCAATTGGCAGAGTTAGCGGAAGGGGAGTCGATGGGTGGTAATCTGGTCGTTGTAAACAGCAACTCCTACAGGTCGGTTGGGGGATGCCTGCACAGCAGAGACAGGAAGTAGCGGGGGTAGTGTGAGCCTCCCATGCGTTACACCTCGCCACTGAGAGTCCGCGCTGTCTGGTGAAAAGATGTGACAGGCTGCCTCCTCGTGTACCGGAGGGGAGACGTGATGCAAGGCTTCTATCCTCCCTACAACCGACCAGTGGGGGGCATAGTCGAGCAACGTTCAAGACAGGGGAGGGGAGAATTGGAAATACGAAATTGGGATGGGAGAAAAATAAAAAATAAGGAGAAAAAGCGGATACAAAAAAATAAACTCTGATACTGCATGTAGATCAGTGTTTCTCAATTGGTGGGTCGCGACCCAAAAGTGGGTCGCGGGGCCATTTTGAGTGGGTCGCGGATGTGTGTGTAATTCTTTTTTTATTTTTTATTTTTTTTACTACCTATCTTTGTGAAAGTGGCTTCTCAGCTCTGGTCCAGCTGAAGACAAAGCGGAGGAACAGATTGGACATTGAGCATGACCTCAGAGTTGCTTTGTCTACCATCACCCCAGACTTTGAGACTCTTGTCAGGAGCAAACAACATCCCCAGTTATCCCATTAGTTCCCTGGGATGTTAAGCTAAGAAGTCTGCTAACAAGGATATATTATTTATTATTATTATTTTATTTCATTGTGTTTTTAGCCCTTAGTTGCACTTTTGTTGCAACCCCAGGTATCCCATTAGTTCCCCCAAACTTACTGTAGGTCTGTTATGTTAAGCTAAGAAAAATATATTATTTATTATTATTTCATTTCATTGGGTTTTTAGCAATAGTTGCACTTTTGTTGCACTTTTTTGTGTTTATTTCATGTTTTGAAAGATTGAGTATTACTGCAATTTTTTTTGTACATAAATCATAGTGGTTAAAAAATTGGGGTCGCGACTTAATGACTAAGGAAAATGTTGGGTCCTGAGGCTAGACCAGTTGAGAACCACTGATGTAGATAACTCTCTGCTGCTTCAGTCTCATGTAGATAACTCTCTGCTGCTTCAGTCTCATGTAGATAACTCTCTGCTGCTTCAGTCTCATGTAGATAACTCTCTGCTGCTTCAGTCTCATGTAGATAACTCTCTGCTGCTTCAGTCTCATGTAGATAACTCTCTGCTTCAGTCTCATGTAGATAACACTCTGCTGCTTCAGTCTCATGTAGATAACTCTCTGCTGCTTCAGTCTCATGTAGATAACTCTCTGCTGCTTCAGTCTCATGTAGATAACTCTCTGCTTCAGTCTCATGTAGATAACACTCTGCTGCTTCAGTCTGATGTAGATAACTCTCTGCAGCTTCAGTCTCATGTAGATAACTCTCTGCTGCTTCAGTCTCATGTAGATAACTCTCTGCTGCTTCAGTCTCATGTAGATAACTCTCTGCTTCAGTCTCATGTAGATAACACTCTGCTGCTTCAGTCTCATGTAGATAACTCTCTGCTGCTTCAGTCTCATGTAGATAACTCTCTGCTGCTTCAGTCTCATGTAGATAACACTCTGCTGCTTCAGTCTCATGTAGATAACTCTCTGCTGCTTCAGTCTCATGTAGATAACTCTCTGCTGCTTCAGTCTCATGTAGATAACTCTCTGCTGCTTCAGTCTCATGTAGATAACTCTCTGCTGCTTCAGTCTCATGTAGATAACACTCTCTGCTTCAGTCTCATGTAGATAACTCTCTGCTGCTTCAGTCTCATGTAGATAACTCTCTGCTGCTTCAGTCTCATGTAGACAACTCTCTGCTGCTTCAGTCTCATGTAGATAACTCTCTGCTGCTTCAGTCTCATGTAGATAACTCTCTGCTGCTTCAGTCTCATGTAGATAACTCTCTCTGCTTCAGTCTCATGTAGATAACTCTCTGTTGCTTCAGTGATACTTCATGTAGATAACACTCTGCTGCTTCAGTCTCATGTAGATAACTCTCTGCTGCTTCAGTCTCATGTAGATAACTCTCTGCTGCTTCAGTCTCATGTAGATAACTCTCTGCTCTGCTGCTTCAGTCTCATGTAGATAACTCTCTGCTTCAGTCTCATGTAGATAACTCTCTGCTGCTTCAGTCTCATGTAGATAACTCTCTGCTTCAGTCTCATGTAGATAACACTCTGCTGCTTCAGTCTCATGTAGATAACACTCTCTGCTTCAGTCTCATGTAGATAACTCTCTGCTGCTTCAGTCTCATGTAGATAACTCTCTGCTGCTTCAGTCTCATGTAGATAACTCTCTGCTGCTTCAGTCTCATGTAGATAACTCTCTGCTGCTTCAGTCTCATGTAGATAACTCTCTGCTTCAGTCTCATGTAGATAACTCTCTGCTGCTTCAGTCTCATGTAGATAACTCTCTGCTGCTTCAGTCTCATGTAGATAACACTCTGCTTCAGTCTCATGTAGATAACTCTCTGCTGCTTCAGTCTCATGTAGATAACTCTCTGCTGCTTCAGTCTCATGTAGATAACTCTCTGCTGCTTCAGTCTCATGTAGATAACTCTCTGCTGCTTCAGTCTCATGTAGATAACTCTCTGCTGCTTCAGTCTCATGTAGATAACACTCTGCTGCTTCAGTCTCATGTAGATAACTCTCTGCTGCTTCAGTCTCATGTAGATAACACTCTGCTGCTTCAGTCTCATGTAGATAACTCTCTGCTGCTTCAGTCTCATGTAGATAACTCTCTGCTGCTTCAGTCTCATGTAGATAACTCTCTGCTGCTTCAGTCTCATGTAGATAACTCTCTGCTGCTTCAGTCTCATGTAGATAACTCTCTGCTGCTTCAGTCTCATGTAGATAACACTCTCTGCTTCAGTCTCATGTAGATAACTCTCTGCTGCTTCAGTCTCATGTAGATAACTATCTGCTGCTTCAGTCTCATGTAGACAACTCTCTGCTGCTTCAGTCTCATGTAGATAACTCTCTGCTGCTTCAGTCTCATGTAGATAACTCTCTGCTGCTTCAGTCTCATGTAGATAACTCTCTCTGCTTCAGTCTCATGTAGATAACTCTCTGTTGCTTCAGTGATACTTCATGTAGATAACACTCTGCTGCTTCAGTCTCATGTAGATAACTCTCTGCTGCTTCAGTCTCATGTAGATAACTCTCTGCTGCTTCAGTCTCATGTAGATAACTCTCTGCTCTGCTGCTTCAGTCTCATGTAGATAACTCTCTGCTTCAGTCTCATGTAGATAACTCTCTGCTGCTTCAGTCTCATGTAGATAACTCTCTCTGCTTCAGTCTCATGTAGATAACTCTCTGTTGCTTCAGTGATACTTCATGTAGATAACACTCTGCTGCTTCAGTCTCATGTAGATAACTCTCTGCTGCTTCAGTCTCATGTAGATAACTCTCTGCTGCTTCAGTCTCATGTAGATAACTCTCTGCTCTGCTGCTTCAGTCTCATGTAGATAACTCTCTGCTTCAGTCTCATGTAGATAACTCTCTGCTGCTTCAGTCTCATGTAGATAACTCTCTGCTTCAGTCTCATGTAGATAACACTCTGCTGCTTCAGTCTCATGTAGATAACACTCTCTGCTTCAGTCTCATGTAGATAACTCTCTGCTGCTTCAGTCTCATGTAGATAACTCTCTGCTGCTTCAGTCTCATGTAGATAACTCTCTGCTGCTTCAGTCTCATGTAGATAACTCTCTGCTGCTTCAGTCTCATGTAGATAACTCTCTGCTTCAGTCTCATGTAGATAACTCTCTGCTGCTTCAGTCTCATGTAGATAACTCTCTGCTGCTTCAGTCTCATGTAGATAACACTCTGCTTCAGTCTCATGTAGATAACTCTCTGCTGCTTCAGTCTCATGTAGATAACTCTCTGCTGCTTCAGTCTCATGTAGATAACTCTCTGCTGCTTCAGTCTCATGTAGATAACTCTCTGCTGCTTCAGTCTCATGTAGATAACTCTCTGCTGCTTCAGTCTCATGTAGATAACACTCTGCTGCTTCAGTCTCATGTAGATAACTCTCTGCTGCTTCAGTCTCATGTAGATAACACTCTGCTGCTTCAGTCTCATGTAGATAACTCTCTGCTGCTTCAGTCTCATGTAGATAACTCTCTGCTGCTTCAGTCTCATGTAGATAACTCTCTGCTGCTTCAGTCTCATGTAGATAACTCTCTGCTGCTTCAGTCTCATGTAGATAACTCTCTGCTGCTTCAGTCTCATGTAGATAACACTCTCTGCTTCAGTCTCATGTAGATAACTCTCTGCTGCTTCAGTCTCATGTAGATAACTATCTGCTGCTTCAGTCTCATGTAGACAACTCTCTGCTGCTTCAGTCTCATGTAGATAACTCTCTGCTGCTTCAGTCTCATGTAGATAACTCTCTGCTGCTTCAGTCTCATGTAGATAACTCTCTCTGCTTCAGTCTCATGTAGATAACTCTCTGTTGCTTCAGTGATACTTCATGTAGATAACACTCTGCTGCTTCAGTCTCATGTAGATAACTCTCTGCTGCTTCAGTCTCATGTAGATAACTCTCTGCTGCTTCAGTCTCATGTAGATAACTCTCTGCTCTGCTGCTTCAGTCTCATGTAGATAACTCTCTGCTTCAGTCTCATGTAGATAACTCTCTGCTGCTTCAGTCTCATGTAGATAACTCTCTGCTTCAGTCTCATGTAGATAACACTCTGCTGCTTCAGTCTCATGTAGATAACACTCTCTGCTTCAGTCTCATGTAGATAACTCTCTGCTGCTTCAGTCTCATGTAGATAACTCTCTGCTGCTTCAGTCTCATGTAGATAACTCTCTGCTGCTTCAGTCTCATGTAGATAACTCTCTGCTGCTTCAGTCTCATGTAGATAACTCTCTGCTTCAGTCTCATGTAGATAACTCTCTGCTGCTTCAGTCTCATGTAGATAACTCTCTGCTGCTTCAGTCTCATGTAGATAACACTCTGCTTCAGTCTCATGTAGATAACTCTCTGCTGCTTCAGTCTCATGTAGATAACTCTCTCTGCTTCAGTCTCATGTAGATAACTCTCTGTTGCTTCAGTGATACTTCATGTAGATAACACTCTGCTGCTTCAGTCTCATGTAGATAACTCTCTGCTGCTTCAGTCTCATGTAGATAACTCTCTGCTGCTTCAGTCTCATGTAGATAACTCTCTGCTCTGCTGCTTCAGTCTCATGTAGATAACTCTCTGCTTCAGTCTCATGTAGATAACTCTCTGCTGCTTCAGTCTCATGTAGATAACTCTCTGCTTCAGTCTCATGTAGATAACACTCTGCTGCTTCAGTCTCATGTAGATAACACTCTCTGCTTCAGTCTCATGTAGATAACTCTCTGCTGCTTCAGTCTCATGTAGATAACTCTCTGCTGCTTCAGTCTCATGTAGATAACTCTCTGCTGCTTCAGTCTCATGTAGATAACTCTCTGCTGCTTCAGTCTCATGTAGATAACTCTCTGCTTCAGTCTCATGTAGATAACTCTCTGCTGCTTCAGTCTCATGTAGATAACTCTCTGCTGCTTCAGTCTCATGTAGATAACACTCTGCTTCAGTCTCATGTAGATAACTCTCTGCTGCTTCAGTCTCATGTAGATAACTCTCTGCTGCTTCAGTCTCATGTAGATAACTCTCTGCTGCTTCAGTCTCATGTAGATAACTCTCTGCTGCTTCAGTCTCATGTAGATAACTCTCTGCTGCTTCAGTCTCATGTAGATAACACTCTGCTGCTTCAGTCTCATGTAGATAACTCTCTGCTGCTTCAGTCTCATGTAGATAACACTCTGCTGCTTCAGTCTCATGTAGATAACTCTCTGCTGCTTCAGTCTCATGTAGATAACTCTCTGCTGCTTCAGTCTCATGTAGATAACTCTCTGCTGCTTCAGTCTCATGTAGATAACTCTCTGCTGCTTCAGTCTCATGTAGATAACTCTCTGCTTCAGTCTCATGTAGATAACTCTCTGCTGCTTCAGTCTCATGTAGATAACTCTCTGCTGCTTCAGTCTCATGTAGATAACTCTCTGCTGCTTCAGTCTCATGTAGATAACACTCTGCTGCTTCAGTCTCATGTAGATAACTCTCTGCTGCTTCAGTCTCATGTAGATAACTCTCTGCTGCTTCAGTCTCATGTAGATAACTCTCTGCTGCTTCAGTCTCATGTAGATAACACTCTGCTGCTTCAGTCTCATGTAGATAACTCTCTGCTGCTTCAGTCTCATGTAGATAACACTCTGCTGCTTCAGTCTCATGTAGATAACTCTCTGCTGCTTCAGTCTCATGTAGATAACTCTCTGCTGCTTCAGTCTCATGTAGATAACTCTCTGCTGCTTCAGTCTCATGTAGATAACTCTCTGCTGCTTCAGTCTCATGTAGATAACTCTCTGCTGCTTCAGTCTCATGTAGATAACTCTCTGCTGCTTCAGTCTCATGTAGATAACTCTCTGCTGCTTCAGTCTCATGTAGACAACTCTCTGCTGCTTCAGTCTCATGTAGATAACTCTCTGCTGCTTCAGTCTCATGTAGATAACTCTCTGCTGCTTCAGTCTCATGTAGATAACTCTCTCTGCTTCAGTCTCATGTAGATAACTCTCTGTTGCTTCAGTGATACTTCATGTAGATAACACTCTGCTGCTTCAGTCTCATGTAGATAACTCTCTGCTGCTTCAGTCTCATGTAGATAACTCTCTGCTGCTTCAGTCTCATGTAGATAACTCTCTGCTCTGCTGCTTCAGTCTCATGTAGATAACTCTCTGCTTCAGTCTCATGTAGATAACTCTCTGCTGCTTCAGTCTCATGTAGATAACTCTCTGCTTCAGTCTCATGTAGATAACACTCTGCTGCTTCAGTCTCATGTAGATAACACTCTCTGCTTCAGTCTCATGTAGATAACTCTCTGCTGCTTCAGTCTCATGTAGATAACTCTCTGCTGCTTCAGTCTCATGTAGATAACTCTCTGCTGCTTCAGTCTCATGTAGATAACTCTCTGCTTCAGTCTCATGTAGATAACTCTCTGCTGCTTCAGTCTCATGTAGATAACTCTCTGCTGCTTCAGTCTCATGTAGATAACACTCTGCTTCAGTCTCATGTAGATAACTCTCTGCTGCTTCAGTCTCATGTAGATAACTCTCTGCTGCTTCAGTCTCATGTAGATAACTCTCTGCTGCTTCAGTCTCATGTAGATAACTCTCTGCTGCTTCAGTCTCATGTAGATAACTCTCTGCTGCTTCAGTCTCATGTAGATAACTCTCTGCTTCAGTCTCATGTAGATAACTCTCTGCTGCTTCAGTCTCATGTAGATAACTCTCTGCTGCTTCAGTCTCATGTAGATAACTCTCTGCTGCTTCAGTCTCATGTAGATAACTCTCTGCTGCTTCAGTCTCATGTAGACAACTCTCTGCTGCTTCAGTCTCATGTAGATAACTCTCTGCTGCTTCAGTCTCATGTAGATAACTCTCTGCTGCTTCAGTCTCATGTAGATAACTCTCTCTGCTTCAGTCTCATGTAGATAACTCTCTGTTGCTTCAGTGATACTTCATGTAGATAACACTCTGCTGCTTCAGTCTCATGTAGATAACTCTCTGCTGCTTCAGTCTCATGTAGATAACTCTCTGCTGCTTCAGTCTCATGTAGATAACTCTCTGCTCTGCTGCTTCAGTCTCATGTAGATAACTCTCTGCTTCAGTCTCATGTAGATAACTCTCTGCTGCTTCAGTCTCATGTAGATAACTCTCTGCTTCAGTCTCATGTAGATAACACTCTGCTGCTTCAGTCTCATGTAGATAACACTCTCTGCTTCAGTCTCATGTAGATAACTCTCTGCTGCTTCAGTCTCATGTAGATAACTCTCTGCTGCTTCAGTCTCATGTAGATAACTCTCTGCTGCTTCAGTCTCATGTAGATAACTCTCTGCTTCAGTCTCATGTAGATAACTCTCTGCTGCTTCAGTCTCATGTAGATAACTCTCTGCTGCTTCAGTCTCATGTAGATAACACTCTGCTTCAGTCTCATGTAGATAACTCTCTGCTGCTTCAGTCTCATGTAGATAACTCTCTGCTGCTTCAGTCTCATGTAGATAACTCTCTGCTGCTTCAGTCTCATGTAGATAACTCTCTGCTGCTTCAGTCTCATGTAGATAACTCTCTGCTGCTTCAGTCTCATGTAGATAACACTCTGCTGCTTCAGTCTCATGTAGATAACTCTCTGCTGCTTCAGTCTCATGTAGATAACTCTCTGCTGCTTCAGTCTCATGTAGATAACTCTCTGCTGCTTCAGTCTCATGTAGATAACTCTCTGCTGCTTCAGTCTCATGTAGATAACTCTCTGCTGCTTCAGTCTCATGTAGATAACTCTCTGCTTCAGTCTCATGTAGATAACTCTCTGCTGCTTCAGTCTCATGTAGATAACTCTCTGCTGCTTCAGTCTCATGTAGATAACTCTCTGCTGCTTCAGTCTCATGTAGATAACTCTCTGCTGCTTCAGTCTCATGTAGATAACTCTCTCTGCTTCAGTCTCATGTAGATAACTCTCTGCTGCTTCAGTCTCATGTAGATAACTCTCTGCTGCTTCAGTCTCATGTAGATAACTCTCTCTGCTTCAGTCTCATGTAGATAACTCTCTGCTGCTTCAGTCTCATGTAGATAACTCTCTGCTGCTTCAGTCTCATGTAGATAACTCTCTGCTGCTTCAGTCTCATGTAGATAACTCTCTGCTGCTTCAGTCTCATGTAGATAACTCTCTGCTGCTTCAGTCTCATGTAGATAACACTCTCTGCTTCAGTCTCATGTAGATAACTCTCTGCTGCTTCAGTCTCATGTAGATAACTCTCTGCTGCTTCAGTCTCATGTAGATAACTCTCTGCTGCTTCAGTCTCATGTAGATAACTCTCTGCTGCTTCAGTCTCATGTAGATAACTCTCTGCTGCTTCAGTGATACTTCATGTAGATAACTCTCTGCTGCTTCAGTCTCATGTAGATAACTCTCTGCTGCTTCAGTCTCATGTAGATAACTCTCTGCTTCAGTCTCATGTAGATAACACTCTCTGCTTCAGTCTCATGTAGATAACTCTCTGCTGCTTCAGTCTCATGTAGATAACACTCTGCTGCTTCAGTCTCATGTAGATAACACTCTGCTGCTTCAGTCTCATGTAGATAACTCTCTGCTGCTTCAGTCTCATGTAGATAACTCTCTGCTGCTTCAGTCTCATGTAGATAACACTCTGCTGCTTCAGTCTCATGTAGATAACTCTCTGCTGCTTCAGTCTCATGTAGATAACTCTCTGCTGCTTCAGTCTCATGTAGATAACACTCTGCTGCTTCAGTCTCATGTAGATAACTCTCTGCTGCTTCAGTCTCATGTAGATAACACTCTGCTGCTTCAGTCTCATGTAGATAACACTCTGCTGCTTCAGTCTCATGTAGATAACTCTCTGTTGCTTCAGTGATACTTCATGTAGATAACTCTCTGCTGCTTCAGTCTCATGTAGATAACACTCTGCTGCTTCAGTCTCATGTAGATAACTCTCTGCTGCTTCAGTCTCATGTAGATAACTCTCTGCTTCAGTCTCATGTAGATAACGCTCTGCTGCTTCAGTCTCATGTAGATAACTCTCTGCTGCTTCAGTCTCATGTAGATAACTCTCTGCTGCTTCAGTCTCATGTAGATAACTCTCTGCTGCTTCAGTCTCATGTAGATAACTCTCTGCTGCTTCAGTCTCATGTAGATAACTCTCTGCTGCTTCAGTGATACTTCATGTAGATAACTCTCTGCTGCTTCAGTCTCATGTAGATAACTCTCTGCTGCTTCAGTCTCATGTAGATAACACTCTGCTGCTTCAGTCTCATGTAGATAACTCTCTGCTGCTTCAGTCTCATGTAGATAACTCTCTGCTGCTTCAGTCTCATGTAGATAACACTCTCTGCTTCAGTCTCATGTAGATAACTCTCTGCTGCTTCAGTCTCATGTAGATAACTCTCTGCTGCTTCAGTCTCATGTAGATAACTCTCTGCTGCTTCAGTCTCATGTAGATAACTCTCTGCTGCTTCAGTCTCATGTAAATAACACTCTCTGCTTCAGTCTCATGTAGATAACTCTCTGCTGCTTCAGTCTCATGTAGATAACTCTCTGCTGCTTCAGTCTCATGTAGATAACTCTCTGCTGCTTCAGTCTCATGTAGATAACTCTCTGCTGCTTCAGTCTCATGTAGATAACTCTCTGCTGCTTCAGTCTCATGTAGATAACTCTCTGCTGCTTCAGTCTCATGTAGAGAACTCTCTGCTGCTTCAGTCTCATGTAGATAACACTCTCTGCTTCAGTCACATGTAGATAACTCTCTCTGCTTCAGTCTCATGTAGATAACTCTCTGCTGCTTCAGTCTCATGTAGATAACACTCTTCTGCTTCAGTCTCATGTAGATAACTCTCTGCTGCTTCAGTCTCATGTAGATAACTCTCTGCTGCTTCAGTCTCATGTAGATAACTCTCTGCTGCTTCAGTCTCATGTAGATAACTCTCTGCTGCTTCAGTCTCATGTAGATAACACTCTGCTGCTTCAGTCTCATGTAGATAACTCTGCTGCTTCAGTCTCATGTAGATAACTCTCTGCTGCTTCAGTGATACTTCATGTAGATAACTCTCTGCTGCTTCAGTCTCATGTAGATAACTCTCTGCTGCTTCAGTCTCATGTAGATAACTCTCTGCTGCTTCAGTCTCATGTAGATAACTCTCTGCTGCTTCAGTGATACTTCATGTAGATAACTCTCTGCTGCTTCAGTGATACTTCATGTAGATAACTCTCTGCTGCTTCAGTGATACTTCATGTAGATAACTCTCTGCTGCTTCAGTGATACTTCATGTAGATAACACTCTGCATATCATATAAAAAAAAAAATTTAAAGAAAAAAAATATATATATATAAAACTATAAAAAATAGCTGTAAAAAAGAAGAAAAAAAAGTTTTATAATTTATATAATATAATTATTTTTTTATGTATGCACTGGTATCGGATCAGTATAACCAGACCTAGACCACCTCTAACTCTAACCCCTAACCAGACCACCTCTAAGTTACTCTAACCCCTAAGTTAGGGTTGTGACTTAGAGGTGGTCTAGGTCCGGATAGGGGTTAAGAGTTGGTCTAGCCCTTTACATCCATCTATCTAAATAATAATAATAAATTATAATGAATGCTTAACTACCCCTAAGTTACC
The DNA here is from genome assembly GCF_963971535.1 of Notolepis coatsorum. Lineage (NCBI taxonomy): Eukaryota > Metazoa > Chordata > Actinopteri > Aulopiformes > Paralepididae > Notolepis > Notolepis coatsorum. The sequence continues at coordinate 41,289,657 of NC_140166.1, read as the reverse complement.
CTAACCCAGTGCTTCTCAAACTTTTTCTGTCAGGCCCCCTTTGGCGGACCAAAATATTTTGCACGCATGTCATCCTCAAGGCTCAACTTGGCCCTATATTTTGTTTTCAGAGCTGTCATGGATGAAAAGCCAGCTTCACACAGATATGTGGTGCTGAATGGTATCAACACCTTAACTGCTGCATCATGAGATACTTGGTACTCAGCACCACACTCTGAAACTAGCTCTCCAGGTGGTATCAGATGAGATTTCAATGAGTTCTTCCAAGAGTTTGGATGGAGATGTGTCAGGAAGCTTTGTCTCAATGTTGTCTGTAAAGTTTTTTTTTATCCAGAGTAACTTGGTGATCCTTTTCTGTGTTTTATTAAATAATGATTTTCAGATTTTGAGAAATGGTCAAACTTATCCAAATATGGCAACAGATAGCACTTTAGTGATAATTTTCTGTAATATAATAAAAAAAAAAAAAAAAAAAAACGTTTTCTTTTTGTTTGTTTTTTTATCTCAAGGCCCCCCCTGTCACGCCCCACACTTTGAGAAACACTGCCCTAACCAGACCTAGACCACCTCTAACTCTAACCACTAACCAGACCTCTTCCATGTGGCACTTTAACACTGACCTCAGAATGTGATTTTATATAATGTTTTTATGCAAGCAGATTGCAATCAGTGTGTACTACTACTAGTACTACTGTGTGTTCTGTTTACAGTATCCTGTTGTTATAGAATAAACCGCTGCCAGACACAGCAGAGAGAGAGAGGACAGACATGACAGAGAGGACAGACACAGCAGAGAGAGGGGACAGACACAGCAGAGAGAGGACAGACATGGCAGAGAGAAAGGAAAGACACAGCAAATAGAAGACAGACAGAGTTCAGTGTCGTCTCTTTGGTCAGAAACAACGTCACCACATCCGTAATGCTCTCTTTGATGCATACATTGGACCATGTCTACACCAACATATACTGTAGGAGCAACAATACATTGGACCATGTCTACACCAACATATACTGTAGGAGCAACAATACATTGGACCATGTCTACACCAACATATACTGTAGGAGCAACAATACATTGGACCATGTCTACACCAACATATATACTTCCTGTGTATCACTTGTGCCGCCGACTCAGATTCCCCTAGGTTAAAAAATAAATACGCAATTTAAATCAGAAAATGTTCCATGTTGACTATTTCTGACAAGTTTTTTTTCCATGAACAAAAAATAGACAAAAATGTCATCCGTTTTCGTCGACTAAATCTAGACTAAAACAAAAAAGACAAAATTGAGACAAAAACTGACTAAGACTAAAATGCTCAGACATTTAGTTGACTAAAACTGACTAAACGAAAAATAAATGAAGATAACTAAATATGATGAAAACGAAAAAGGAGCACTTGACACATGACTAAGACTAAAACTAAAATGAAAATAGCTGCCAAAATTAACACTGGTTGTAGCTACGGCTGTGGGGTTATTCACTCTCAACATGGATAAAACAAAGTATAATAAGCATTCTTTAAGTGGTGGTAGTTTCTCTGTTTGGACATTATAGCTTAACTCATTGAGCGCCACCCTCTTTCCCCATCTGTACTGCCTGGCGCCAGCTTTATTTGACCATTTTCACGATATTCCACGATCTTTGCAGAGCTATTGTATATTCTATATTATAGCTATGGAGACAATAGTATGGCTCATTTGACAGGCACTATTTATAGTCCAACATGTAAAAAAGAGTTCGCTTCTACATACCCTCATTCGTTCACAATCCCAAGATAAACATTGCCACATTTCAAAATAATCCAGGCTGGTTTTCTAGATCGTGAGATAAAGTGTGTTTTGTGCAGCGTATGGGCAAATCTCTAGCGGCTGTTCGCTTGAAACCTATATTATTGCCAGGTCAAAGGTAAACACATGACCTTGTTTCTTCACAAAGCCGGGGGGGGGGGGTCGTTTAATCGACCTTGCGATAATACAAACGCATGTTTTATGATGGAGTTTCGGTAAAGTACACGTAAAACAGACGTTACCTTTGTTTTAGAGGTACTCCATTTCTCACTTCGAGTCCAACAGTGTCTTGAATCAGAACAGGATCAATACATATAACGTTAGGTAGTCCTCATCCGTCTTCTTCATCTGCTCGGGCCAGACTATAGACAGAGCCGAATAGGTTTCCTCATCAGTCGGTTTGATTATACTTTTTTTACGTTTTACCAGTAGTGCTTAGTCCACCATAGTCTGGTGGAAACGCACCTTATCATCCATAATCATCATCCATATAATCAGTGGGTTCTTTTCCATACACAGATCAAACTCATCAAGAATGTAAGTGATATGGTCAAAAAAAAATCTCCGGATTGGTGCTTTAAATACTTTTTAAATACATACCTGTTATGGTTTGTAACCGACCCCAATCGCACAACACAAGACAGGTATGAGAGTAAGCCAAAACAGGGCAAATCTTTATTATAGAACAAAAGGCGGAACAGTCCCTTTATGGGAGAACACAAAAAACACTAGAGTCAAGGAAAACTGGAAAATGCGGCACTGTGCCTTTAAGAGGCGAACAGGCTAAGGGACTAGGGCTAAGGGACAGGGACAGGGCTAAATGTCAAGGACCAGGACCAGGGGCACTGGAGAGGGGAACAGGGGAGAACACAAAAACACTAGAGTCAAGGAAATAAGGAAAATGCGGCACTGTGCCTTTAAGAGGCGAACAGGCTAAGGGACTAGGGCTAAGGGACAGGGCCAGGGCTAAATGTCAAGGACCAGGACCAGGGGCACTGGAGAGGGGAAACAGGGGAGAACACAAAACACTAGAGTCAAGGAAAACTGGAAAATGCGGCACTGTGCCTTTAAGAGGCGAACAGGCTAAGGGACTAGGGCTAAAGGACAGGGCCAGGGCTAAATGTCAAGGACTAGGACCAGGGGCACTGGAGAGGGGAACAGGGGAGAACACAAAACACTAGAGTCAAGGAAATAAGGAAAATGCGGCACTGTGCCTTTAAGAGGCGAACAGGCTAAGGGACAGGGCTAAGTGTCAGGGACAAAGGCTAAGGGCCAGGGCTATGGGCCAGGGCTGCTTACAGGGATGAGGACAGGGTTCCGTTGACTTGACTTGAGACAGGGGCCCGACAGCGGAGGCCGGGGGGAAGAGGCGCCATCCTCCCGTGGAAATAGGGAGCGATGACGCGCCGGCTTGACGTCTGGAGTGGGAACACTGGCAACCTCCCGTAGAGAATTAGAGAGCGAAGGCGGTGTCCCACTCCAGGCACGGAGATCCTCTTCCTCCTCCTCGGGGGGGTTGGGCACGGAGACTTGACTTGACTTGACTTGAGACAGGGGCCCGACAGCGGAGGCCGGGGGGAAGAGGCGCCATCCTCCCGTGGAAATAGGGAGCGATGACGCGCCGGCTTGACGTCTGAAGTGGGAACACTGGCAACCTCCCGTAGAGAATTAGAGAGCGAAGGCGGTGTCCCACTCCAGGCACGGGGATCCTCTTCCTCCTCCTCGGGGGGGGGCCGGGCAACGCAGAACAAAGGGGTCCCAGGGGACCGGGGCGAAGAGATGCCATCCTCCCGTGGAAAATAGGGAGCGATGACGCGCCGGCTTGACGTCTGGAGTGGGAACACTGGAAAACCTCCCGTAGAGAATTAGAGAGCGAAGACGGTGTCCCACTCCAGGCAAACGGCGACAGGTGGTGATGGCTGGCACGTCGTCTCACGCCGGAGACGTGGCAGGTGATGGTAACGTACAGGATGGTAACGTACAGAACTCCATGAACACAGAGTGAACACAGATACAGAACGACCCGACCAGGACTGGAAGGGAGGTCCAGGTATATAAAGCCCTCTGGGGCGCTAATCATAAACTATGACAGCTGCATGAAGGTAGTCCAAGGGTGGGGGCTGGTGAAGAGTAGAGGAGAGTAAATCATCGCAAGGGTGGGGGCTGGTGAGGGAGAGTAGACAGGGAAAAGTTCAGGGAACAGGCGAATCCTCACAGTACCTCCCCCTCCACGGGAGCCACCGGGCGACCGAAACACTACCAATGACGGGGCAGAACACTAACATGACGGTCAGAACACTAATATGACGGGGCAGAACACTAACATGACGGGGCAGAACACTAACATGACGGTCAGAACACTAACATGACGGGGCAGAACACTAACATGACGGGGCAGAACACTAACATGACGGTCAGAACACTACCATGACGGGTCAGAACACTACGGAATCAGACAGCGGGGCAGGGGACAAGACAAGGCAACAAACAAAAAAAAACTGGGCCATGCTAGCAGGGGAAGCTACACCTAAAGTGGAGCTAGCAGAGGGACTGGGTAGCTGCCAGAGCATTGCTAGCTACAGGGCCTATGCTAGCTGTACTGCTACATTAGCATAGAGGCTGCGCTAGCTGCCGGAGCTAGGCTAGCAGACAGGGCTGGACTAGCAAAGGAGAACAAGCTAGCTGGAAGGACAGTCCTAGCTGTGGGGAACAGGGTAGCTAACAGGGGAGCTAACGAGGCTAACAGGGGAGCTAACAGGGGAGTCAACAGGGGAACTAACAGGGGAACTAACAGGGGAACTAACAGGGGAACTAACAGGGGAACTAGAGGGAGCTAGAGGGAACTAGAGGGAACTAACAGGGGCTAACTCACATACACTGTCTGTGCTGGCTGGGGTCGTCGACGGGTCGGGTCGTACTGTTATGGTTTGTAACCGACCCCAATCGCACAACACAAGACAGGTATGAGAGTAAGCCAAAACAGGGCAAATCTTTATTATAGAACAAAAGGCGGAACAGTCCCTTTATGGGAGAACACAAAAAACACTAGAGTCAAGGAAAACTGGAAAATGCGGCACTGTGCCTTTAAGAGGCGAACAGGCTAAGGGACTAGGGCTAAGGGACAGGGCCAGGGCTAAATGTCAAGGACCAGGACCAGGGGCACTGGAGAGGGGAACAGGGGAGAACACAAAAACACTAGAGTCAAGGAAATAAGGAAAATGCGGCACTGTGCCTTTAAGAGGCGAACAGGCTAAGGGACTAGGGCTAAGGGACAGGACCAGGGCTAAATGTCAAGGACCAGGACCAGGGGCACTGGAGAGGGGAAACAGGGGAGAACACAAAACACTAGAGTCAAGGAAAACTGGAAAATGCGGCACTGTGCCTTTAAGAGGCGAACAGGCTAAGGGACTAGGGCTAAAGGACAGGGCCAGGGCTAAATGTCAAGGACCAGGACCAGGGGCACTGGAGAGGGGAACAGGGGAGAACACAAAAACACTAGAGTCAAGGAAATAAGGAAAATGCGGCACTGTGCCTTTAAGAGGCGAACAGGCTAAGGGACTAGGGCTAAGGGACAGGGCCAGGGCTAAATGTCAAGGACCAGGACCAGGGGCACTGGAGAGGGGAAACAGGGGAGAACACAAAACACTAGAGTCAAGGAAAACTGGAAAATGCGGCACTGTGCCTTTAAGAGGCGAACAGGCTAAGGGACTAGGGCTAAAGGACAGGACCAGGGCTAAATGTCAAGGACTAGGACCAGGGGCACTGGAGAGGGGAACAGGGGAGAACACAAAACACTAGAGTCAAGGAAATAAGGAAAATGCGGCACTGTGCCTTTAAGAGGCGAACAGGCTAAGGGACAGGGCTAAGTGTCAGGGACAAAGGCTAAGGGCCAGGGCTACGGGCCAGGGCTGCTTACAGGGATGAGGACAGGGTTCCGACGGCGGAGGCCTGGCAAGGGGACAGGGGCCCGACGGCGGGGGCCGGGCACGGAGACAGGGGCGCTAATCATAAACTATGACAGCTGCGTGAAGGTAGTCCAAGGGTGGGGGCTGGTGAAGAGTAGAGGAGAGTAAATCATCGCAAGGGTGGGGGCTGGTGAGGGAGAGTAGACAGGGAAAAGTTCAGGGAACAGGCGAATCCTCACAATACCAGTCTCTTCCCTTTGTTTGAGTAATTTGAGTAGAGAATCGCAGACAAACAACACGCTTCCCAGAGAATAACATAATGCATACTGCTTTTTCGCCTCCCAACTGTGTATTAACACCTAAATCATGCTATGGTGTTTAGAGCGTTATCAGCTCTTAATTGTCTCTGATGGGAGAACACCACAGCGTGTTTTAGGTGTTAATTAATAAATGCACAGTACGTGGCAGTGGAGAGACTTGTGTTTTGAGAATCCCCAATGTACCTGGATGAAAAATGTCTTCAAAAAGAACATGGATTGTAATGTCCGCCACATGAGGGAATGTAACCATGGTCCCTGGTTCTTCCTCCCCTAGTGGTGGAGTGCGGGAAACATGATCCAATCGAATTTTATACGTCTGAGTCTCCTGAACACGGAGAGACCAATCCCAAGTCGATCGGCACTTTCTCGGCCGAGCTATAGTCAGTTTTCCGCACCTACTCCCGAACTACGCGTGCACAGATTACCCACGGAGTCTAGGTGTTATGGTTTGTAATGCGACCCCAATTGCACGACACAGACAGGTAATCAGAGTTAGCCAAAACAAGGGCATGATTTATTATACACAAAAAAGCGGCACTGAGCCTTTAAGGGGGAAAAAACACTAAAGTCCATGAACACAAAAAAATGCGGCACTGTGCCTTTAAAGGGCGAACAGGCAGGAATCCTCTAGAACACAGGCAAAAAAGTACACAGGAAATCTTCTAGAACACGGGCAAAAAGTACACAGGAATCTTCTAGAACACGGGCATCCTCCGGACCAGAATGCTGCCGACGGGCAACGCAGCAACCAGGGGGTCCAAGGGGAATGGGGTGAGAACACGGGCATCCTCCCGTGGAACAATAGAGAGCGATGAAGCGGTCTCACCCCAGGAACGAGGTCCTTGTAGAGGGAGTAGGGAAGTAGCCGGCACATCTGGAGTGGGAACATTGGGATCCTCCCGTGGAATAGAGAGCGAAGACGGTGTCCTACTCCAGGAAACGGCGATAGGTGGTGTCGTGATGTACAGAGGTGGCATGACGTCTCACGCCGGAGACGCGGCAGTAGATGGTGGTAACAAGACGACCCGACCAGGAGTGGAAGGGAGTCTGCAATACTTGTACTCTCATCCGAGCTGATTGCAAACTCCTCTCAGGTGCGTGAAGCAGAAAAACGGCACGCCCATAGGCGCCCACTTAATGGAGCAGAAGATGCGGGTGCTCTAGGACTATTGAACTTGGGGGAGCAAGCTTGTCTTTTTGCTCCCTCACTTTTTGATCATATCATATGATATAAATATCCCCCCCCAATTTATAAATCTTATCGAACCATAACTACGTAATTTCAATCAAATTAATAATACGCAATGACACTTAATAGCAAGTTTTTAAGTTTCCAAAGATTGTGTGACCCCCCACTTTAATGGTTTGATCCAGTGCCCACGGGCGTTTGTCGGCATGACGTATACGACATGTTGGGGGAGGCGGCTTTTTCGAACCTTTTTCGAAATTCAGGCTGGATATTGGATAACATTGTGACTCGTGAGGATTATTCTTCGGCGTTTACATTAAAATGGAGCAAATCATCACGTAAGTCGAACACTGTGACTGTATACTAAATGCGCAAACAGATTGAAACTGAATATTTCTCGTATGGTGAGCCTCGGCGCTGAACCGAGTGAATCCAGAGATACGGGATGGTGCGCACTGCGCAGGCGCTGTGATCACCCAACGACGGAAATAATGCCGCTTTGAGCAGTTTATAAAAAAAATATAAAAAATATTTATTAGCAACGCCGAGCTTTCAAACCATCCCGTATCTCTGTGCGAACCCCTCGTGCAACTGTGAGCACCTTTGTAATGTCTCTGTGATACTTGTATAACGAACGGTTCGGCCAGAACCAGTCCTTCATGGTAAATCTAGGTTGGTTTCCCATTGAGGAGCAAGTGACTGTGGATTCACTCGGTGCAGCACAGACCCTGATGTAAACAAGACAAACGTCTTTCTCTGGTCTGCATCCCCTTAACAATTGTGTGTATTGAGCCGTACTGTATTTTACCCATTCTGCAATCTGTTAAATAAAGTTTTCATTCATTCAGCCGCCGCGCTCACTGGGGCTATTGATAGCGTCAATTAGTTGTTGTTGTTACTTGTTGTTGGTGCGGCGGATGTGAACGGGGCTGGAGGGGCTTTGGGAGGATGGGAAAGTTATTATTATTATTATTATTATTATTATTATAATAGTAATTGGCTATCATACGTGCCTAGCTAGCGTTAGCTAAAAGAGCCCTCGCAGTGAAGTTATTATTATTATTATAGCTATCATACTGCAATATAAACTGAGTTTTATAGTGAAAAGAGCAGCTTTATTTTGGTCAAGATTGAAGGCTCTATATTGCAGGAAATTGCACATACAGGTGTTCATTAAATGTAAAAAAATCTGCCGTGGAGGGGGTCGTGCCGGACCCCCTCCAAACCACACATTGCAAAAAAAAAAAAAAAAAAAAATTAAAAAAAAAAAGAATACAAAAAATACTTGCACCCCCACTTTCAACTATAACTAGGCGGCCATGGGCACGCCCCCTCGTTGGGCAGCATGCAGTCCTTTCCAGCCCTCACACTAGGTTCATTAATCTGCGCATGGGTAGTTCGGGAGTAGGTGCGAAAAAGCGACTATAGCTCAGCCCGAGAAAGTGCCGATCAACTTGGGATTGGTCCCCCCGTGTTCAGGAGACTCAGGCGTATAAAAGTCTATTGGATCATGTCTCCAGCACCCCCACAGCCGTAGCTACAACCACTTAATGTGTCGGCTCTCATCCACATTCATTCATTTTCTCCCCCCACTCTCTCCTCCATGAGCTCAATGTAACGCGGAAGTGCAGTGGTCTTCTATTGGAGTATGGAGAAACAATAGGAATCTTCCCAATGACAGCTCTCTCAGTGTCCGGGCCCCAACAGGAACCTCCCGTACAGCAGGTTGCCCAGCCACTGGCTGTGCCCGCCAGGGATCCCCTTCCCCCCAATCCGAGGGGACTTGTCTGGGAGGGCCATGCCCACTGGGTCTCCCGTTCCCCTGCCGTGCAGGCCGTGGACAAGGCACCCATGCCTTGGGTCTTGCCCAGGGCTCCCCTTCCCCGGGTCCAAAAGGGGCCTTGTCCGGGAGGGCCATGCCCACCAGGGCTCCTCTCCTCCGGTTCTCCGATACACAGCTGGCATGTTCAGCTGGCTCCAGCAAGGGGAGGATGTTTTGTCTGAAGCATTCTCCCCTCCTCATCCATGTCAAAGATCCTACAAGTACACCAAGCTATCCTTCAAGACAAACAAATAATATACAATCTCCTTCCAAGACTCTTATTTATTGATCATAGTAGACTGAACTTGTGAACCTAGGAACAGGTTTAATTTTCACAAAAAGTCTTCATACAAGATTTATTTTCTTACTTAAGAATTGCATTTTCTTGTAGTGTAGGCATCATTTAGGCTGGGTTTTTACTAAAATGTGTCAGTTCCCAATGGTGAACTCTGGTGAACCCTGGTGAACTCTGGTGAACTCTGGTGAACTCCTCTGGAACTTCATCACCTCCACTCTGTGAGAAGTTGTTGTTAACTCCTTTGTTTACAACAATTGTTTAGTTATGTTGTTCATATACCGACAATGGGTGAGAAATGAATGTCAGCATTTCTGCACGTCATTCACTGCAAAGCCATCAACATAACTTCCCTGCATATATACCAATACCATGGCCTTGAGCATAAGGCCTTGAATGTCTGGAAGCATAAATTATTAAAGGCTAATGGATGACAAAGCGGCAAAGAAAGATAAGCCTGATAGCAAGTCAGCAGCTCGGTGCTCGCATGCTGTTCCTCAGAGCACCTGAACGGCAGGAAAACAAGGAAAGGCAGGTAATTATAACCTGACACTGCCATGGTCTCTCCAGAGTTAATTTGAGGGGATAAAAAGATGCAGATTAGCATTTTTTTTTCACATGGAGCTTCAATAGATCATCTGAGGATTATGGAGTCTATATATAAATCACTGGTTTGATAAGCCACCATACCGTAGACGGCAGCGCAGGCTACATAGATGAATAAGCACATCTAAGCTAGCGGCGTTATATTGTCAGCTGAGGAGAGATCCAAGGCCTAACAAATACCAGAGACCCGGGGGGGTAAGCACTAGAATTCAGCCAAAAAAAAAGCACACACAAAAATAAGCTTGAATTTGAATTTGAATAGTAATACGTTGATGAGAGATTTAACCATATGCTCCAATTCTGTATATAAAGCATGCAGGAGGTGAAAGTAGACATTTATCATTTCTTGCTTTTCCTTGTTTTTCTGCTGGCTAATTCACATTGTGAGACTGAGCAAAATGTGTGTATGAGTGTAGCTCAGGGAAGGTAGCACTCCAGTATAACAAATGTCGGATGGATTAACCAGGGGGATTCACAATTCAGGTCAATCTTCCCCGGCAACAACAGAGAAAGGGATATTCTGCTCGTATTGATGGGCACTAAAACCCTAAAGAGCTTCTGTTTCAAGGCAAAGAAGGGGGGGGGGGATCCCCAGACAGTTTTGCTGTAGACTTAAAAGACAGAATCTTTGCTTTGCACATTTCCAGGACTGTGCGTCCTAGAACTACGAGCATGACCAAGGTTGAATGAATCACAAGCAGCACCAGTAACAGTATTTAGCACATTTCTCGACAAAATGCAGAAAGCAGGCCAGCCGGCGAGAAATGGGGGTACAGTCTCATTATGAGTGAGTTCAGAGGTCAGCTCCCATGAGCCTCTGCCTGCACTGCGTCCCTTTTCATCGTTTTATTCTGTTTAGAGTTTTCCATTGCGATAAGGCTGGGGTTTACTTCGGGTGAGATTCATGCGGGGGAATGCTTGTAGCCGGGAACACTTATTCTGAACGATTACCTCATTTACCTTGCGTCACCTTTCGCTGCCAGTTGGGGTCATTTTTAAATAGCACTCTTGAAGACATTACACACATTGTGGATGGTAGCACATTTAGAGGCACAGCAAGTAAGTTGTAAGTCCATTACTTAATTGGTTAAATGGAATAATCGACATATCATCATTTCTCCAAACACATGGCTAGTAGAATTTGGCAGCCCAATCAGAGTAAACACAGACTTTAGAACAGCAATAGCCTATCTCAGGAACCTGTATATTCTGGCAACTGTACATATTAACGTACATAATTACATAATTAACGCCAGAATATATTTTAACTGTACATTCTCAATGTTATTTGCACCAGGGACCCATTATTGTTACGTCCCACCTGTCCATGGACTGTTCTCCCCTGCTCTACCTCTCACCGTCCCTGTATGTGTGTCTCTCATCTCCCTGTCCTCTAGTGTTCTCTCCCTTCTCTCTCTTACATGCTCTCTCTCTCTCTTGCTCTTCATGTTCAGGCAGCACGGTGGTGTAGTGGTTAAAACTGTCACCTCACAGCTAGAAGGTCCTGGGTTCGATTCCTGCTTGGGGACCAGGTTTCTGCAATGCCAGGTACCCAGGTGGGGTATCTCCCAGGCCTTTCTGTGAGGAGTTTGCATGTTCTCCCCCCATGCTCGCAAGGGTTCCCCTCCCCGATAAGAGAAAGCCAATGGAAAAACATGCACAACAGATCGCTGACGCTGTCGCATTCCTGACGAAGACGGGCAGGGGCACTTGGATTGGTCCCCTGGCGCGTTACCTCGCCGACGCCCTGTCTGCTCCCGGCTGCCCTTGGGGGAAAGGACGACGGGATAGGTCAAGCGCAGAGCTCAATCGCATCGGCAGCCCTAAACACAGTGCATGTGTGTGTGTGCTCCTGTGTGTGTGTGCCGCCCATCGCTGCATGTCGTTGCATGCCGAATAAAGACTTCTGAGTTAGGTCCTGGATTATTATGTTCCCCTGTTAGTCTAGTGTTTTTCTTGTCTTGTATTAGGTTTTAGTGGTTGTAAATCCGGTTCATTTTATGGATCAGGTTACACACTAAAGTGATCCGGTTCATTTGAGTCACTTGAGCCCCCCCCCCCCTGCTAACAGGAGATTGCTGAAATAAAAATAGGCCAGGGCTGTACAACTGTAAAATAAAAAGGTTGAATCAAATAGAATGGGATATAAACTAAATGAAGTAGAAGCACAGTATAATATAGTATAGTTATAAGTAAAACAAAAAGTTATTTAAATTAGGCCAGGGCTGTACAACTGTGCAAGATGTGGTCAAGTATAGTCTAATTAGAATAGAAATAACAATACAGTGGGATTAGATATATAGCAGGGCTGTGTGTGTGTGCAATTGGGCATTTTGTGTGTGTACTGTACTTAGCAGGCAGCACTGCAGCAGCCAGCCATTGAAAGACAGACAGAGGACTCATAGTATCCGGGTTAATGGAGACCTCGGCCTCGTGATTTCTGATCCAGTACAAAGATTCTGATCTTTAACCCGGATGAGTCAGGAACCGCCCAGGCTCAGCACTATTAGGTTTACTGTTTAGTCTTTGTAGTTACTGTCTAGTCTTAGTCTTTGTAGTTACTGTCTAGTCTTAGTCTTTGTAGTGACTGTCTGTTATGAGGTTCTCCGTGTCTGTAGTCTGCTTGTTTTGTCCCAGTGTTGGTGTTTGTCTTGCCGTCCATATTTGTAGTTCTTTGTCAGTCTGTCTCCCCTCCCAGATGTCTCCAGTTGTAATCATCCCTTCTCGTTTGTCATTTGTTCCTGTGTATTTGAGTTCCTTGTTTCCCATTCTCTGTGTCGGTCCATTGTCGATGTTACTCTGTCCATGTTCACATTCCATGTTTCTCGTTTCCCCGTGTTAGTGTTTGCATGTAGAGTTTATTATTTTAGCTTTCCCTTTTTCCCCTCTTGCAGTGGTTACTGAGAGGTTTTGTTTTGTTGTTAGTTTTGTACCTTGTTTCGGTTGAAGAGTTGTATGTTAATAAGAAATCATTTGACTTGCTGCCTGCCTTGTCTTGTCTGCTCCTGGGTCCTGTTGCACCACCACACCAGATTGTAACATATATTCGGGCAAAATTGCAATTAGTTCTGTTCTGTATTGACACCTGTAGAAATGTTAAATTATATTTATCTATTAATTAGATCATGATGGACTTGTATTGGTTGGAACCTGTCTTATTTGCTTTGTCTAATTACAGCGTGTTTGTTTTGTTATTTAACAAAAGTGTGTTGTTTATTGTGTTATTTATTGTTTTTTAATGTGTTTTGTTAATATATTGTGTGATGAGTGAATGTGTATTTTGAGTTGTCACCATGTAAAGTTTACATTGTAAACTATTGGACCCCAGAGAATAGCTGCTGCTATGCAAAAGCTAATGGGGATCTTAAGAAAACAAACAAACAAACAAACAAACAATCTGTATCTACAGTATATACTATACATATTAAATACATACCACACCAATCTTTATTATTGTGCTTGGGTTTACGATCGTCTATCATTACCTGCAAATATATCATGTAGAGAACCAGCTAGTTGGCATCATCTGCACCTGAGTACATTGCTGCTCACCATGTATATAGGTCCCTCTTATTCATTGGATTATTCCCCTTTCTTTTAATATATGTTTCATTAGATATGTATAAGAGTCATTCCAGAAAATACTTTTGAAAAATGTACCCTTTATTTGATAATCTTCTGTTATGTATAATGTATTTCAGTAAAACTGGTAATAAACCATCAAATAATTAGATTTGTCCAGCTCAGGCATAAAATGTACACTTTTTATGATATGTTTTGTTTGTTGTGTGCTATGCTTGCCGCAACCCTGTTACAAATACTCAGGAAGCTGAAAAAAGTATATTTTAAAATGTTTTCAATAAATCCTTTACAATTAAGTAAAGAGAGTCACATTCACACTGAATACTAATTTAATTTTAGATAAGACTTGACTTATATTAATTTAACTTTGAAATCTATCTTGCCCAACTTTTCAATAGTCACATGTTTCTTTTTACTGATTTACTTTCAAATATTTGTTCAAATACATTATGCATATAATCATGCAAACTATTAAAATTACAATAGGTTCAATCCCTGTGAGCTGAGAAAATCATGTAAGATTATCTTAATACAATTATATGGTAACAGCCTTCAAATTAGAGTAACAGGGTTGCGCAAAGTAACAGTTGAATGGATACATTAATTTTGATTGTAGATCATGACATATATGCATAATATAATACAAAATAAAGATGTTAACAAAACCACAAATGGATCAGCACAGGCTGACAACCAGGCATTCTTGCTGCATTCCTCACACGAATGAGCATATAAAAAATAGTCATGAATTGATCAATATTTTAGAAAGCTGCTGTTATAATGTTCCAATTAAATTGTCATGGCTGGCCAGAGTATTCCATACCCCGTTTGCAGTGGCCATGTGGTGTGAGGCAACGTTCACTGGGGGAGGAATGAGGGTCGGCATATCCTCTGAGGGACGCCAGTGGAGATCATCCCTCAACAGCCACTATGCAGACATTTCACCTGGCAGTGGGTCTCATTCACCTCTTGGATGATCCCAGGTCAGATGGTCATACAGCAGCAGTGGGTCTCATTCACCTCTTGGATGATCCCAGGTCAGATGGTCATACAGCAGCAGTGGGTCTCATTCACCTCTTGGATGATCCCAGGTCAGATGGTCATACAGCAGCAGTGGGTCTCATTCACCTCTTGGATGATCCCAGGTCAGATGGTCTTACAGCAGCAGTGGGTCTCATTCACCTCTTGGATGATCCCAGGGTAGATGGTCTTACAGCAGGGCACACCATTTCCCCACAATGCCTGGACCGTACCACTGCACTTCTTCTGGTGTGCTGCTGTGTATGAGGTCTTCTGTGTGGTCATCTGTGGGACTAAAGCCCAGGCTAAAAATGACCATGCTGCTTGTTCTGTGTGTGTTGGTCCGTTGCTAGAAAATGGATGGTTGTCACATCTGGGTGTTTCTCTCTGATTTCCCTCAGGATGGGCTCCAGGTGTTGCCATATATGGCAGGTGGTCCCTTCAGTCTGGATGATGATACAGTGCAGAAGGGGATAGGGGCAGATGTCTCCCCCACATGGTAAACCCCAGTGTGCAAAGTGGCCTGTTGGTGCACCAAAACGGACAGCCTGTACTTCAGTGAATAGAATAGACTTTTTAATTGTCATTGCACACAAGTATACAACGAAATTTCAGGGGAGCTCCCACAGACCGTAGTACAATATACATATGTAACACATAACACTGTACATATAACAGAATATTTTAAAGTGCATGATGAGCGGTAAATAGAATAGAATAGAATAGAAATACTTTTATTATCCCGTGGGAAATTTGACACTGCAAATCGCTCAACATTTAAACATTTAGACAGGACAGGTCACAAATTAGAATAATAACACAAATCAAATCAAGTTGCCTAGGATAAGAGTAGAGTAAAATAAAATAGGATAAAATGAAATGAAATGATATATACAGAAATAAATACGGTAAGAATATACTGAGCATACTGAGCATGGGGTAGACAATTTGGTTATAATTATAATTTAAATCTAAATCTAACTAAATGAAATATGAACTATATATTCCAGTATTCAGTGTAACTAGGTGCAGTATGCTTTAGGTAGTGTATTGACCTCCTTGGGTTCCAATAAGACTTAGATCAATGTCTGGCAGCCGTCGCTGCCCCCTGTTGTGGAGCCTGGAGGCCGCTAGTCGCGTCCTCCTGCCACTATTGAGCTGCCGCTCTGTGCTCAGTGATGCAGTGAGGCACAGTGATGCATTATATAGTCTGATGGCTGTTGGAATGAAGGACTTCCTGTGCCGTTCAGTGCTGCATTTAGGTAGTGTGAGCCTAGCACTGAACATGCTCCTCCTGTCAGCCAAGTCTGTGTATAGTGGATGGGTGGGGTTTTCCCTGACGGCCTGGAGCTTAGCGAGGCTCCTCCTCTCCGCCACCCTCGCTAGAGAGTCCAGCTCAACCCCAACCACGCTGCTGGCCTTCTTGACCATCTTATCCAGCCTGTTTGTGTCCCCTGCTCTCAGTCCGCTGCCCCGTTCAGTCTGTTTTTGTATAAGTGAAAGAGAAATTAGATTTTTCAATTGCCTCTCTGCTGTTTAGTTCAGCACCGTGGGCAGCGCCAAGCAAGCCACAGCGCCGCTGTCCCAGCCGAAACGTATAAAAGGGAACCTGTGTTGAAAAACCATTGTGCCCCCCCGAGAACATTTTATGCCCCCCCACTAATTTGTTTCTGCAGCCTGGTCTGGGTCTACCACATGCTTCCTCCGACACATGCGGAGACAGCCAGTGGCTCTCTTTTCACCTGGCAGCGAGGACTCTCATTGGTGAAGTGTAACGCGTGGGAGGTCACGCTGCCTTCACCACTTCCTGCCTTTCGCTGAGCAGGCGCCCTGACCTGACCTGTAGGCGTCGCTGTCCACAACGCCAGATTACCACCCACGACTTCCCTCCCGCTAACTCAGCCAAACGAGTTAGTATGACGATCGGCCCAATCCGCAGGCAATGCTGACTCCGGGAGTCGAGACCGCAGCCTCTTGCATTGGTGACGAGCGCAATCTCCGCTACGCCACCCGACCGCCTTACCATTTGGTATTTTAAATAATATTTAGAAAAAACTATTTACATTTACTGTAGTCTCAGGACAAGTACAATTTACATAACAAGTGCATATTTTGTGCATGGATCATTTTTATTTCATGGGGACTGAAAATGTCCTTAAATTCTGGAATGTCCCATAGTTCCACCTGGAATTGACCATATTTAGTCCATGGGCCAGAGGCCAAAATTTCACTTGTCGGTGCCACTCAGGGTGAATAAACTTGCATATAATTTTTTCAAAGATCTATGTCTGTAGATGATATTTTTGTATGATAGCCCTTCCAGAGTGGTAGCTTTATCATAATTATCAAGTCATGAAGTATACCTACCCCCTCATGAAATTGCATTTCAGATGCTGGTGCATATCCTGCTTTAGACTTATGTAGAGGACATCTGTCAATGTTTCACAATATTGTGTTTGGTATCATTTTAAAGGGGACTATGTAATATTTCATTCAAGCTAAGATGTGAATCTTTCTGACCAATATAGAGGTCACTGGATCTCTTTGAACAGTCAACAACACACATTTCTACACGATTTTCACCTAAATGATATATTGTCTTTTAGCCTTGTGTCATCTAGGAGCAACAGAGACACAAAATACAATATCTACAACACTCTCAGGACCATAAGGATTCAGGAAATGTATAATATGCCTATACTATTTCATTGTTACAGGTCATTGTGAGCCTTAAATTAGAAAAGCAGTATTAGGCTCCTATTAAACTATACAGAACAGCCACTATAGTCTAGAATGGAAACATACAGTAGGTCCACCTGCATAGGGTGGATTTTTTCACCACCTGTTTTTTATTAATCCTTGAAGTGTCTATTTTAAGATTCTGACAGGTAACAGGTTGGAATAATGTCCCATGGGGTTTATTTTTTAACCCTTTATTACACCTATCCTGAACCAAAACCTGAAAAATAAGAAAAAGAAAACAGCATAACTTTTGAAGTTAACAACATATAGAGACAAATTAAAACATTTTCCCAAACAAGTTTGACCCAAGGAATTCAGTACAATTGTTATTTTTAAGATTCAAACACATCATGATTAAATTTCAAGACAGAAAAAGCAAACACCGCTGAAAAAAACATATATCACATCTCTATTTTCCCTTTTTACTGAAATGTAGTGCATTGGACGAGATCGATTTAGGTTAATATTGGAAATAATATTGTAATAAAGATTGTCTCCATGCTGTTATGCCCTTAATATTATAGTTTTGCATAAACAATTATATAGAGACAAATTAACACATTTTCCCATGCGATTTTGATCAGTGATTTATTTATTGTTAAGGTTCAAACTATATGTTTTCATATGCACTGGATATCATGGACTGGATATGTTCTTTGTTGACAAAACATTCAAGTCTTTTTTTCTATTTGTATTTTGTACCCTAAACTACTAATCATCATCATCACTAAAACAATTGTCAAAGTCTATCTCTTCGATCTCCATCTCTTCCTCCGCCTCATCCATGTTATTTTTTGCGTAATCTGCCTCCTTATCAAGAGATTCTTTCTCTTCTGATTCCACTTTCTGGGCCAGTACCTCAACAAGAGAAGGACGGAGGATGGTCCAACCGTCCAGACAGGTTCTAACACCTCCTCATCCATTGTTTTTCCCAGTCCATACTTTGATCATAGGCTTTGGGCCTCTTGAATATTGGCTGTTCTGCTCTTTTGTAGCAGGCGACTATGAAGTTGGCTCGCTGTACATGTGAGATGAGACAGACCTTGGGGGGAGGCAGGCGTTCAATGTCTACTTCTACTCATCTGTTACCAGCGACAATGCGCCAAGCTGACTAAAAGCCTTCTGGAATCTAGGGTTCTTCTGCAGATTTTTAAACGGATTCACCTGTCTCTTTTCTTTGAAAGCACTGGCACAGTCATCCCCAGAAAAGTCATAGTATCCCAGCAGAGTGCTGCAGTACTCTGAGTCCAGAGACTCAGCCAGTTCGGACACATGTATTAGCTTGCAGTGCCAAGGTGCCAGTGCCGTGGTCCAGGTATATGGAGAGGTTGGTCATGCTGACATGGTAGAGGAGGATCATCAGTATATAGAGGTTGGTCATGCTGACATGGTAGAGGAGGATCATCAGTATATAGAGGTTGGTCATGCTGGTAGAGGAGGATCATCATTGTTTGTCTTGGCAAAAAGCCATCGGGAGAGCCAAGTGCATGAAGCGAGAGGGGGTAATGCATGAGTTCTTGGAGGTTGATGGGCATATCCAGATCCAAAGTAGACCTTGAACACCTGCCTCCTCCCAAGGTCAGTCTCATCCCACATGTACAGCGAGTCAACTACCATGTCAGCATGACCAACCTCTCTATATACTGATGATCCTCCTCTACCATGTCAGCATGACCAACCTCTATATACTGATGATCCTCCTCTACCATGTCAGCATGACCAACCTCTATATACTGATGATCCTCCTCTACCAGCATGACCAACCTCTCTATATACTGATGATCCTCCTCTACCATGTCAGCATGACCAACCTCTATATACTGATGATCCTCCTCTACCAGCATGCCCATCCTCTCCATACACTGATGATCCTCCTCTACCATGTCAGCATGACCAACCTCTATATACTGATGATCCTCCTCTACCAGCATGACCAACCTCTCCATATACTGATGATCCTCCTCTACCATGTCAGCATGACCAACCTCTATACACTGATGATCCTCCTCTACCATGTCAGCATGACCAACCTCTATATACTGATGATCCTCCTCTACCAGCATGACCAACCTCTCCATATACTGATGATCCTCCTCTACCATGTCAGCATGACCAACCTCTCTATACTGATGATCCTCCTCTACCATGTCAGCATGACCAACCTCTCTATATACTGATGATCCTCCTCTACCAGCATGACCATCCTCTCTATATACTGATGATCCTCCTCTACCATGTCAGCATGGCCAACCTCCTCTACCATGTCAGCATGACCAACCTCTCTATATACTGATGATCCTCCTCTACCATGTCAGCATGGCCAACCTCTATATACTGATGATCCTCCTCTACCATGTCAGCATGACCAACCTCTCTATATACTGATGATCCTCCTCTACCAGCATGACCATCCTCTCTATATACTGATGATCCTCCTCTACCATGTCAGCATGGCCAACCTCCTCTACCATGTCAGCATGACCAACCTCTCTATATACTGATGATCCTCCTCTACCATGTCAGCATGGCCAACCTCTATATACTGATGATCCTCCTCTACCATGTCAGCATGACCAACCTCTCTATATACTGATGATCCTCCTCTACCAGCATGACCATCCTCTCTATATACTGATGATCCTCCTCTACCATGTCAGCATGGCCAACCTCCTCTACCATGTCAGCATGACCAACCTCTCTATATACTGATGATCCTCCTCTACCATGTCAGCATGGCCAACCTCTATATACTGATGATATTCCTCTACCATGTCAGCATGGCCAACCTCTATATACTGATGATCCTCCTCTACCATGTCAGCATGACCAACCTTCTCTACCATGTCAGCATGACCAACCTCTCTATATACTGATGATCTTCCTCTACCATGTCAGCATGACCAACCTCTCTATATACTGATGATCTTCCTCTACCATGTCAGCATGACCAACCTCTCTATATACTGATGATCCTCCTCTACCATGTCAGCATGGCCAACCTCTATATACTGATGATCCTCCTCTACCATGTCAGCATGACCAACCTCTCTATATACTGATGATCCTCCTCTACCATGTCAGCATGACCAACCTCTATATACTGATGATCCTCCTCTACCATGTCAGCATGACCAACCTCTCTATACTGATGATCCTCCTCTACCATGTCAGCATGACCAACCTCTCTATATACTACTGATCCTCCTCTACCATGTCAGCATGACCAACCTCTCCATACACTGATGATCCTCCTCTACCATGTCAGCATGACCAACCTCTCCATATACTGCTGATCCTCCTCTACCATGTCAGCATGACCAACTTCTCCAGATACCTGGACCATGGCACTGGCACCTTGGCACTGCAAGCTAATACATGTGTCTGAACTGGCTGAGTCTCTGGACTCAGAGTACTGCAGCACTCTGCTGGGATACTATGACTTTTCTGGGGATGACTGTGCCAGCACTTTCAAAGAAAAGAGACAGGTGAATCCGTTGAATAATCTGCAGAAGAACCCTAGATTCCAGAAGGCTTTTAGTCAGCTTGGCGCATTGTTGCTGGTAACAGATGAGCTCCAACAGGAGATGGAGTCCTTCACATGCATTATGGATGGCCATAGTCGGATGAAGTCAGTTGATGCTGTGTGAGCCAAGATGCTGCAGAAAATGATGGGTGCTGATAAAGTCTTGGATGCAAACTCCAAAGTAGACATTGAACGCCTGCCTCCCCCCAAGGTCTGTCTCATCTCACATGTACAGCGAGCCAACTTAATAGTCGCCTGCTACAAAAGAGCAGAACAGCCAATATTCAAGAGGCCCAAAGCCTATGATCAAAGTATGGACTGGGAAAAACAATGGATGAGGAGGTGTTAGAACCTGTCTGGACGGTTGGACCAATCCTCTGTCCTTGTCTTGTTGAGGTACTGGCACAGAAATGGGAGTCAGAAGAGCAAGAAGCTCTTGATAAGGAGGCAGATTACGCAAAAAATAACATGGATGAGGAGGATGGAGAGTACGAGTGTGATGAGGCAGAGGAAGAGATGGTGATCGAAGAGATAGACTTTGACAATAGTTTTAGTGATGATAATGATTAGTAGTTTAGGGTACAAAATACAAATAGAAAAAAATACTTGAATGTTGTGTCAACAAAGAAGATATCCAGTCCATGATATCAAGTGCATATGAAAACATATAGTTTGAACCTTAACAATAAATAAATCACTGATCAAAATCGCATGGGAGGATTTGTTAATTTGTCTCTATATAATTGTTTATGCAAAACTATAATATTTAGGGCATAACAGCATGGAGACAATCTTTATTACAATATTATTTCCAATATTAACCTAAATCAATCTCGTCCAATGCACTACATTTCAGTAAAAATGGAAAATAGAGATGTGATATACGTTTTTTTCAGCGTTTTTTGCTTTTTCTGTCCTGAAATTTAATCAAGATGTGTTTGAATGTTAAAAATAACAATTGTACTGAATTTCTTGGGTCAAACTTGTTTGGGAAAATGTTTTAATTTGTCTCCATATGTTGTTAACTTCAAAAGTGATGCTGTTTTCTTTTTCTTATTTTTCAGGTTTTGGTTCAGGATAGGTGTAATAAAGGGTTAAAAATAAACCCCATGGGACATTATTCCAACCTGTTACCTGTCAGAATCTTAAAATAGACACTTCAAGGATTAATAAAAAACAGGTGGAGAAAAAAAATCCAACCTATGCAGGTGGACCTATGTTTCCATTCTAGACTATAGTGGCTGTTCTGTATAGTTTAATAGGAGCCTAATACTGCTCTTCTAATTTAAGGCTCACAATGACCTGTAACAATGAAATACTATAGGCATATTATACATTTCCTGAATCCTTATGGTCCTGAGAGTGTTGTAGATATTATATTTTGTGTCTCTGTTGCTCCTAGATGACACAAGGCTAAAAGATATTATATCATTTAGGCGAAAATCGTGTAGAAATGTGTGTTGTTGACTGTTCAAAGAGCTCCACTGACCTCTATATTGGTCAGAAAGATTCACATATTAGCTTGAATGAAAGATTACATAGTCCCCTTTAAAATGATACCAAACACAATATTGTGAAACATTGACAGATGTCCTCTACGTGAGTCTAAAGCAGGATATGCACAAGCATCTGAAATGCAATTTCCTGAGGGGGTAGGTATACTTCATGACTTGATAATTATGATAAAGCTACCACTCTGGAAGGGCTATCATACAAAAATATCATCTACAGACATAGATCTTTGAAAAAATGATATGTAAGTTTATTCACCCTGAGTGGCACCGATATCTGGTCTGGCCCATGGACTAATTCACACGGTGGCCATTTTGCTCTTATGTCATGCTCAGGTTGGGATTCCTTTAATGCGGCGCTGTGATGCCCTCATTTCCATAAGGGGATTATTAATAAAGTGTCTTATCTATCTCTATCTATCCTCATCAATGTTATGGCTGTATAGACTATCAGACAGATTATATATTGAAAAGTAACTGAATTGAAAAGTAATGAATTGATGTAACACACCCCAATACTGACAGTTTGCCACGATCAATCTAAAGGTCTTTCCACAACGTTAACTTTTTGACAGGAAAAACGTTCTCTCTGCCATCGCTGACCCTGTGACATTTCATCAAGTTTGCAATTTCATGGGTAAACATTTGAATAGCGAAGTGGAAAAGAAATGTCCTGTCTCTGCCTGAAATAAAATGGTCGAAGTGTTTCATTGCCTCTGCTGGTGGCTAATTTCCATTGAGTCGGGTGTACTAAAGCATGCCTCGTGTGATGAGTGGCTCCCACCTTCCCCCGGCGGTGGGAGGGAGGGAATTACAGTTCGGCAGAACATGATTTCTGCAGTTTATTCATTACAGGGAGATCAGACGCACAGGTTTTTCATTTGAACTTCCTTTTTTTCCCTCTTTCTTTTATTAAGACAGAAAACGAACATTCCCGACAAATCGCCTTTCGCGATGCCCTCGTAAATAGCGTTCCATCTTCTTTTTCGATCTGAGGTGTTACGATTAGAAAGAGGGAATCACGTCTGCATTGATCAAAGCAAGGCGGCTCCATCCCAGAGTGGATATACCCCCCCCAGAAGGTTAACCTTCTGTAGTGTAGTTGTGAAAGGGTTAACCCTTTGTCGTGTGGCAGTGAAAGGGTTAACTGTCTGTAGTGTGGTAGTGAAAAGGTTAACCTTCTGTAGTGTGGTAGTGAAAGGGTTAACCCTTTGTCGTGTGGC
The DNA here is from genome assembly GCF_963971535.1 of Notolepis coatsorum. Taxonomy (NCBI): domain Eukaryota; kingdom Metazoa; phylum Chordata; class Actinopteri; order Aulopiformes; family Paralepididae; genus Notolepis; species Notolepis coatsorum. Next base: position 41,266,128 of record NC_140166.1, on the reverse strand, counting down.
AGTGAAAGGGTTAAACTTGGGTATCTGGCACACGGTTTCATCTCCTAGCTGTGTCTCTGTCTCTTCATGCTAATGCTGTGTCTTATGCAAAGAGTAATCATTTCGGGGGGATTGTTTAATTCCATTCCGAACTGTTAAAGGAACACGCCAACATTTTGGGAAATTAGCTTACCGACTTCTCCAGAGAGAGACAAGAAGATAGATACCAGTTTCCTCTCTGTGCGTTCAGTAGAAAGCTATCTGGCTGCACGTTAGCCATTAGGCTTGGGCGGTATGACGGTATTACGGTATACCAGGGTATTTAGAAATCCCGACGGTATTGAAAATCAATATCGTCCGTCACCGTCAAAATCACAGATGCGCTTCAGTTTCTATTACAGTGAAACAGAGTTTTGAGTGTAGTGCACACACGCGCCAGCAGAGGGCGAGACCAGTCCTCACTAGTGGAGCGAGTGGGTCACAACGGTGTTCACGTTTTACGGTAATGTTGCGACAGTGCTGTGAAAATACCGTAAAGCGTTGTGGTAACTAGAGTTGGTTTGTGTTGTTGTGCACTAGTGGAGCAAGCAAATAATCTGTCTCTTATTATATGTGAACTAAAGAGTACAATGTTTACACAACAGCCCCCACCCGCTTTTTTTTTCTTTTTCTTTTTTTACTTAATTTTTTAGCGTTTATCGCTTTTCTGGTCAAGCATGACCGACAGAAACAGGTTGAAAATGGGATGTAGAGCAGGGGAAGACATTCTGAGAAATGACGGCGGGTCCGGGAATCGAACTCGTGTCCCCCAGATCCGTGACGAGCACGGTTTTCCCCGACGCAGAAATAGCGCCGAGATATGCGGTGAGCTACGGGAGCTCCCCCCCCCACCCGCTTTTTTATTGTATTTGTACCGTCCTGTACTATCCGCTGTCAGCTGTTTATCTCTCTCTGCGAGCTTGATTAACTAGCGTTAGCTCACGTTAACTAGCGTTAGCTCTGCGGCTAATCTTAGATTACCCTGAACTAAATCAATGACTAGGTTATAAAGCATTCGAGTAGTTTTCACTGCACATAGAAGTAGCCAAACAACGGGAGCATTTCGGGAGCATATGACCAAAACCCAGGCAATTTCGAGCCCTTATGGAATCAAATAGTCTGCCATGGCTAGGCTAGATGCTAACGCTAACGGTGCAGGCTTCTGACTACCATTCTGAGAGCTGACGATGATTTGTTTACTTGGTAACACAGGTTGCCCCCCCCCCCCCCCCCCCCCCGCTGATGAAAATGAAAGCCATACCGTCATATACCGTACACCGGGGTATTATGTCATAACAGTATGACGGTGTGAAAGAAATGATACCGCCCAAGCCTATTAGCCATAGCTTAGCACAATGAATGGAAGCGGACATGACCGGTTAGCCTAGGCATTGTCCAACTAACACCTCCCCCGAAGGCTAACCGGTCATGTCCGCTTTCATTCATTGTGCTAAGCTAGGCTAACGTGCAGCCGGATAGCTTTCGACTGAACGCACAGAGAGGAAACTGGTATCCATCTTCTTGTCTCTCTCTGGAGAAGACGGTAAGTTAATTTCCCAAAATGTTGGCGTGTTCCTTTAAAGAGTGGGCTTCGCTGGAGTCCCGCGGGTGAACGCCGGTTGAAAGTGCTGAGGGAGGCAGGGTTGGGTCCTGTGGGATCCTGCACCTCTCCTCTCTCTCTCCTTTCCTCTTCTTTCTTATCCTTTCCTCCCTTCCTCTTCATCATTCACCCCCCCCCCCTCGCCACAGCCTTATTGTAATGAACCTCCACTAGCTCCCTTGGCTCCAATACGCTCCTAGCTACAAAGCCTGCCTGACGAAGCCTATATAACCAGTTATACATATGCAAACAGTACACATGAGAGAGAGAGAGAGAGAGCGCACATGGCCAGCTCAACTCCTACACTGTGCTATTGTTTATGGAAGCAGCAAGATACATGGGAATTGGCTTTGGATATGCCAACATTGTGATACCTTCATTTGCAATTCCAAGAAGATCGACCGGCGTCTGAATAAAAACGAATCCTTAGTTCACAGTACTAGAATGTAGCCATTTCTTTTTTTTTAAAGGCCATCTTCTGCCTCGGGCTAGTTAGCGGTAGACTCTGAACGCACATGATTTTCGGTGGGAGGAAGCTGCCAAGGCCGCTGAGCACAGCGAGTGCCGCCGGCTCCGAACTCTGATGTTCTGCACCAGGGGCAGGGGGAGAGTGTTTATGTGACGGTGCATGTTTTTTTTATCCGCTGTTTGATTTCGTGTGGCAAGCCTGACCGGCGGGGCGAAAGCAACCTGAAATGTAGCGCATAGTGTGTGTGCAGGATGAAACGTCATGTCACATCATGCACACGGTGCGGAGCTCCGATGTATTCCTGTTCGTTAGGGTGCGGTGGCTCGCGAGCAGCAGCCATGTGTGCGAGCTACAGGGTAATGCACAGGGGGATCGCCATTCTGTCACGTACGCTCGAATGACATGTGTTTATGTCCCAATGTCATCCAATGCACTCATCCTTTAATTGGCACTCCATCGTGGCAAACTAATGCACTGGTTTTAAAATTTAAAAAGTTTGAAAGTTTGCCTAAGAATGAAGAATAAAATAAGCCTAAGTATAAAAGAATAATAATAAAACAGAATATTCTTAGGCCATTTTTTGTTATTCTTATTCGTGATTTGTTTTGTCTACCTAAATGTTTACTGTGAGCGATTTGTAGTGCCAAATTTCCCTCTGGATGATTAAAGTATTTCTATTCTATTCTATTCTATTCTATTCTATTCTATTCTATTCTATTCTATTCTATTCTATTCTATTCTATTCTATTCTATTCTATTTATGTCCCAATGTCATCCAATGCACTCATCCTTTAATTGGCACTCCATCATGTCAAACTAATACACTGGTTTGAGGTTACCAAGAGTCATTTGCTTTAATCCCACTTTTTATCCAAGACACGCCACACACCCTTGAGAGTGACAATTATCCATATTAAGTGGGTTCATTTTACATGGCCATGTTGTTGGGGCTCAGCAAGGGAGATATGAAGGCCTGTCTGCATCCGAAGCATCCGAAGACAGCCGTTACCCCGCCCCACACCCCCATGCCCATCCCATCCAGGGCATTTTCCATCGGCAATTACCCCCGAGTGCCCCCAACCGTCTGGACAATGAGGGACAGACACTGTGCTTCTTTCTCTGAGCAGCCAGTGCCGCCAAGCCCCCAGACTGGCACAGTATCTCGCATTCCTGACAGCTCGGGCGTATAGGAATGCCTTTTCCCAGCCATCTTCAGACTCCTAAAGGGCAAATCACTCAGCTGTGAAAAACACAGTAAATACTTACACTTCTCATAAATGGCCATAAGCCAGGCAATCATTCATGCTTCATAATGTTGTTCCCTGCTACACAGCAGCACTGATAGGGGAAACAAGAGATAAATGACTGGCCATGGCCTTCCCTAATATGCCGATTTCCCCCCCCCCCTTCAGACCGAGTGCTTGCGGTCTCACTAAGGACAGCCGCAGTTCTGGAGTGTGTTTGCACTGTGTTTGAACTCGCTTCGCAATTATTCACTGACCTTTAGCCAAAACCCTTTTGACTGAGATGTTGTCAGGGCCCCCGACTTGACATATCTCCTGTGCAAAGGGCTTCTAGTTATGTCCAGGAAATATCTCTTGGACAGCTCCGCATCAATTTGGCAGCAATGTTTACAGGGAGCTGTAGCATATGGAACGGCTGATATATGGGCCTCCATAGGATCGTTTAGCATCATTTAGCATTTCTTGCTTGTCAAGCTAGTAGAGTGTCTCCGTCCGGCTGGGTTAGCGAGTGGACTGGTACCATTATAGCAGACAGGCGGTGGGGCCCGGCCATAGACGTAAGACCCATTGTTGGAGGAGCCGTTTTAAATACCAGCATGTAGTTAATACCCACACACTGATTGACACATACTGCCTTCTCTCACAAATACACAGAAGGAAACATACACATACACACACCACGCTTTGTGCTCTATCTCCCAGTGAGCAGCACATTATTTCCAATAGACCCTCTGTGTCCCGGCCCGTGGAAAAGCTGGTACAGTATGTAATACTACAGTTCTCTTTTGTACGGGACATGAATTGTGCTTTATAACTACCTAACCCCCCCCCACCCCCCCCCCCCCCCACCTAACCCCACTGCAATCCTAATAAAACCAGGCTTATTATTATTATACCGTAATGTATGGCTGCTGAATTTACAAGCTCCACTTCGGTTCAGAGCGGGGGGGGGGGGGGGGGGGGGGGGGGGGAAGGAAAGCAAGACAAGGTTAAAACCACTCCACGTCTCAAAAAAGGCAGCATATCCAAAACTATCAATGAAGCCCTTTTCTGCTGGTTGGGGAAAAATAAACACACAAGCCTATCCTCATTTTCTTTTGCTACGGGCTGGTGTTGGTGGGAGCTACCTAGCCAAACCTCACAGTCTCTCCACTGAGTCTCATGTGTCCTGTCTTTTCTCACGTGTGTAAAGGTCATCGTTAGAGGTGTTTGATTTGATTTGATCTTTATTTATCTCGAACAACCATAAACACACAAACTTGAAATAACAAAAAACAAAAACTAAATTAAAATTAAATTAAAAAACTAAATAAAATACAAATACAAATAAAATTAAATATATCTTCCTAGACATGGAAGCAATTGTCAACATAGCTCAAGACAAATGGTTTGAATGAATTTTCCGACGTGTCCGCTAATATACAATACATCTACTCGCCCTCGGACTGGACAGAGTCACGTAGCTCAACTCACGCTGACATGATGTTACCCATGTTGGCAGCTGTAGGGAGGTGTAGCGGTTACGTAATTTTTGTTTCCGGCGCGGTCCACCTCGCTTGGAATTGGAATATATTTCCAATGGACACATTTCTAAATCATCTCGTTTTAAAACAAATAAGGCATGCACATTGGCACGGTGTACCTTTCTGTGTGTATTCATCATCCACAATCTTATAGCTCAACATGTAACAATTCTTAATTAATCCTAAAATAATTACGTATCATTTTATTTCAACCAAAAATGCTTAAAACAATAATGTTAGTGATAGAAGGGAACACATTTTGTGTAAAAAATAAAAGCTTGCCAATGTGCATGAGGCAGAATTATGACAATAGCTGATAATACATTTTCCCAATGATAAATTCAGATTCACATTCAGATTCCTTTATTGTCACTTATTTCAGTACTTTACAGCAAGAAGAATGAAATTCTATTCATTGTGGTCCCTCGACCATAGCAGCTTCCAATAATAAAAATACAATAAATTTAGCATTGAATAAAACAAGATGACTAAAATAAAGATGACTATAAATATACAGTTCTATAAATCCCTATATGGGTGGACCACGCAGGAAACTAAAGTGACGTCAGTCTACACCTCCCTATAGCTCGCGAGGGCAGGACTGAGGACGGAGGACGGTGGAGACAGGAGAGAGGAAATAAGTTGCTCCGAGAGCTACTGGATGTGGATGTGGGGCGGGACTTGTATGAAAAGCAGGAAGGGGCCGGGGTAGCTGCTGCATCAGCATGTATGCAGTAATGTGATAGCGGGGCCTGGCCACAAAGAAAACACAACTGGCTCAATCCCTCCCAGTCCGGCCCTAAGGGGGAGTGGGGAGCACTGCTCTAGTAATTACCTTGTTAATGTACCACTACCAAGTGGGGGCGGCCCGGGTGGGAGGAAAGGGGGGGGGGGGGGCGTTGGAGTTATTTTTTTTTGCTAGGTGACCAGACGCTTGCCAGGTTGAACCCTTTCACTACCACACTACCAAACGGTTAACCCTTTCACTGACACACGACAAAGGGTTAACCCTTTCACAACCACACTACAGAAGGGTAACATTTCACTACCACACTGCAGACGGTTAACCGTCGTGAAAGGGTTTTAAGCTTGCTGCTTTGGCTGTGGGGTACGTGCTATACGGGAGGGGGAGGGGGAATCATGGCAGCACAGCTGGCAGAGTGGCTCAGAGAGGGAGGGGTCGAGAACTTTCCCCAGCCTGCTGCGTTCATCAAACCACTTCCTGGTTCTGAAGTTAATCCACCCCCCCCCCCCCCCCCCACCCCGTCGCTCCCGGGGGGGGGGGGGGGGGGGGGGGGGGGGGGTAGTATCTCCCGATACTGGCCTCAGTTTCCCACGTGATGGACGCAGGTTGTGCTGTTTTTAAAAGTGAAATGCTATTGTAACGCAGCATGGTCCTGTGGGAGAGAATGGCATAACAAAGCTTAATGCAGCACATATGGGCTGGGTTGGACCTGCGGCCCTGTGACATAACAGGCCCATGTGACTTTTTCCACTCACATACACACGTCCATGTACTGTACATACCTGTACACATGCACTCATGCACGACACACACACACACACACACACACACACACACACACACACACACACACACACACACACACACACACACACACACACACACACACACACACACACACACACACACACACACACACACACACACACACACGCGCACACACACTGCTATACTGTCACATAGAGTCTGGTGGGATCAGGTGATGATGAGAACAGACAGGCAGAGCATGTGGCGCTATGGTATTGAGGTGGATATTAACCTCTTAAGCACCGGCAACGGGCCACCACGCATGCACGTGCACGTCGCGGCACTTTTCCCTCGTCTGCCGGCTGTGTTTTTGCCGATCAACCAATACATTGTTGGAAATTAGAATTTGCCTTTCGATCGGCACCCTACTCGACCTATTGCGTGCTTCCAGTCTCGAGTTACAAGACGAAACATCAGACGAGCGTCATTTGACAAGCCATTCGGACAAGTGACCACGTCCGGTTTGGCCGGGTCCTGAACGGACCAGTCACCTCTGATGGCGAAAATGATTGACCACCTTTGTAGCCAGCAGGGCAAAATCAGTACTAATAGGCACAATCTATAGACCACCAGAACAGAGTGGCTTTTATGACACACTTGATGGGTGCTTAACTGGGGTGGAGGGCGTAGAAAAAATCCTTATTGGGGACTGGAACACGGATATGCTACGTAAAGCAGCACCCGTCTTCAAGGCCTTCAGTAGATTTTCTGATCTGCACGGTTTCAGCCAGCTAATCACCCAACCCACAAGGGTGTGTGAATCAACCCAGACTACCATTGACCTCATCCTGACCTCCGACAAGTCCATGATCTCCAATAAAGGGGTGATAGCATGCGGGTTAAGTGATCATTATATGATATTCTGTTCCCGCAAAAAGCTAAAGCAAAAGGCTGGCTGTCACAAAATGGTCACATCTAGAGACCTCAAAACGTACTCTAGCGAGGCCTTTAACCTTGAACTGAAGAGCCTGGACTGGTCAGATGAACTCAATGGTACACTGGTTGAAGAAACCTGGCTTGGCTTCAAAACCAAATTCTCAACAATACTAAACAACATGGCCCCCCTAAGAACCACCAAGGTAAAAAATCGCGCTGAGCCATGGATGCACACTGAAATACTGACCGCTATGAAAGCCAGAGACAAAAAATTCTCTGAATTTCATAAAAGTCAGTCAAAGCTTACCAAAAGCACGAGCAGTGAACTCCAAGCCCACGTGACTGAACTCAAACTAGAAAGAAACAGACTAAGAAATGACGTAAACTCCATGATAAAAACTGCAAAAAAAAATTTCATCAATGACAAAACTGAGGAAAACAAAAATAAACCACGTGAACTTTGGAAATTACTCAATAATCAACTAGGCTGCAGTAAAAAACTTAAAACCAGGTTCTCAAACATAAACATAAAGACGGACAACACGCTCATCACAGACAAACTGGATGTAGCCAATTATACACTTTCTTCACAAACATAGCCACAACACTGGTAAACAAACTACCCTCCCACTCAGGGCAGTATGGGGTAGAACACATAGTAGCATACTACAAGAACCTAGGCGTCCACAAAGACGATTTCAAACTGGAAATGGTAACTACAGATGAGGTACTCAATAAACTGAGCGCCCTCCAACCGAACAAGGCCACTGGCCATGACAACATCCCCTCCAAATTCCTCAGAGACTCAGCAGCCGCCATCACCCCAGTCATCACACACATAATAAACCTCTCCATAAAACAGGGACACGTCCCCAAGGACTTCAAAATAGCGAGAGTAACACCCCTGCACAAAAAGGGCAGCAAATTAGACCCAGGCAACTACCGCCCTGTTTCTATCTTACATCCATCTCGAAAGTCATGGAAAAAATAGTATACGAACAGGTTGAAAAGTACCTTACGGATAAAAATCTAATCTACGAATTCCAATCTGGCTTCAGAACATCCCACTCCACTGACACATGCCTTCTCTATTTGAACGACCACATCAAGCAAGAGGTGGACGCGGGCAAATACTGCGGCATGGTCATGCTAGACCTACAAAAGGCCTTCGACACTGTCAATCACACCATTCTGATTGACAAGCTAAAAGCAATTGGTTTTGATAGTTTATCAGTGAGCTGGATACAATCCTACCTGGAGGGGAGAGAACAGATGGTGGAGGTAAACGGTACCCTATCCCCCCCCCCCCTCACAGTGAACTGTGGTGTTCCACAAGGAAGCATACTAGGACCACTACTGTTCCTAATTTATGCAAATGACATGTCGTCAGCTTGTGACTGCAACTTGTTCCTGTTTGCGGACGACTCAGCCCTGCTGGTCTCTGACAAGAACAAGTTACAGGTTGAAAAAACCCTCAGCTCGGAACTAGGCAAAATCTGCATATGGCTCGCCGACAACAAACTATCATTACACATGGGCAAAACAGAGTCCATTCTCTTCGGTTCAAATAACAAACTCAGCTAAACAGACGGCTTCTCAGTTACAGTGGGTGACAATATTGTCACAAGGAAAGATGAAATTACCTACCTGGGTTCCATCCTAGAGGCTAATCTTTCCTGTGACAAAATGGCATCCAATGTAATAAAAAAAGTCAATCAACGAACTCGATTCTTGTACCGGATCTCCTCCCTGGTAAACAAGAATACCCTGAAGACTCTGGCAGGAGCACTCATTCAAGGGTACTACGACTATGCTTGCACCTCATGGTACCAAAGCACCTCAAAGGCACTAAAAACCAAATTACAAACATTTCAAAACAAACTAGTCAGACTACTGCTTGACCTGACTCCTAGAACCCACCTCACCCCTGCACACTTTGCCAACCTAGGATGGCTTAGAGTAGACGACAGAGTACAGCAACTTGCAATGGGCCTGGTCTACAAGATACACTACACAACCAAGGTACCCATGTACATGTCAAAATACTTCCCAAAGGTCAGTGAATACCACGATCACAACACCAGAGGGAGCTCCACAAATCATGTAAAACCCAGATTCGGCTCAAACAAGGGACTAAACACGTTTCGCAATTATGCCACAACAATGTGGAACGCCCTACCCAAAGCTGTAAAGGAATGTAAATCACTACCCACCTTCAAAAACACTCTCAAAGAACACCTACGGGAGACTGCAATTCAAAACTGGCCCCTACAAATGTCCTAACCCAGTTGTACAATAAAGACCAAGCATGGCTTTGTCAGTGTTCCAATGTACAGCCCCACCCAACCCCACCCCACCTACCCAACCTCCTCCAATGTACAGTTTCCATGTCAAATGTATGTCAGTATTCCAATGTACAGTGTCCCCCCCCCCTACCCAACCCCCCCCACCTCCAATGTACAGCCCCACCCCACCTACCCAACCTCCCCCAATGCACAGTTTCTATGTCAAATGTATATACTCTTCTTCTGGATTTTTTTAGTATCACAAACAGTACTGTATTTGAAAATCTGGTATGTCATAAATGTATAGATGTAGCAGTACTGTCTATCTGTATGTCATGTGTGTCATATGATGAATTGAAAATGGGGGACCCTGATGGAAACAAGACGAAAGTCTTTCTCAGGTCTGCATCCTCTTAACAATTGTATGTATTGAGCTGTACTGTACTGTACCCATTCTGCAATCTGTTAATAAACTTTTCAATCAATCAATCAATGGAATTCTGGAGCCAAGGCTGTCCCATGAGAGGGCTGATTGCAACGAGAAAGACAAAGAAGAAGCCGGGGAAGTTCTTTGTTTTGACTAGCGCCTCGGAATCAATGGCAGCAGGTGGCCATTTTGGATAATCATGGTGAATTAACGCCGGTACACACATTACAAAACCATTTAAAACACTAATTCTCCACGGGATTTTTATCAACACTTTGCACCTGTACTAGATAAGACTTCAGGCTATGGAACCGTTATGTTTTCCAGCTCCTACCTCTCAGCTTGAACTCAAAAACAGGCATCTGGCAACCAGTAAACAGAAATGTGAGTAAACAAAACTTTTACTTCAGTGTGTTCAAACCTCTGTAACTCAATTTCATTAGCACTCAGAGTGATCCTTTTTTCTTGTGGAAGAAAGTTCAGAATGTTTCCTTTCAAAAGAGACCAGACTCATGCATGTGCTATAAGGATAAATTATAATAAATCGCAAATTACTTTGGGTATGCAATCGTCAGGCCCCATTTTTGCCCGATGCATATGTGGTTAACACCCACACACATGCATATACATATAGTACATATACTCACTCAATCACTCACTCACTCACTCACTCACTCACTCACTCACTCACTCACTCACTCACTCACTCACTCACTCACTCACTCACTCACTCACTCACTCACTCACTCACTCACTCACTCACTCACTCACTCACTCACTCACTCACTCACTCACTCACTCACTCAACTCACACACACACACACACACACACATACTGGGGGCTAGATCCACAAAGAATGGATCTTCATTCAATCAATCAATCTGCGCGGTGATTGATTGAATGAAAATTGTATTAACAGATTGCAGAATGGGTACAATACAGTACGGCTCAAAACACACAATTGTTAAGGGGATGCAGACCAGAGAAAGACTTTCGTCTTGTTTACATCAGGGTCCCCCATTTTCAATTCATAATGAATTGTAAGTAAGGGTGCAACTAGCACCGTGCAATCCATTCTTTGTGGATCTAGCCCTGGGCCTTTTTGTGAGCAACTCACATAGCACTCCCAAACTACCACACACACACACACACACACAGAGACACACATACTGCTAGAGCCGCCTGTGTTATTATTTGTCCTGATCCGGTTGAGAGTAAAAAAAAAAGAAAAAAAAAGTTCCCTTTGAAACCCGAAACCCCTCTCTTCTCCATCAGCGGGCCTGGGTTCCCCTCCACCAGGCCTGCAGCGGGAGGAGAACACCGGGCCCTGTTGTCTTAATAAAGCCAGGGCCCTTTTGGATCAGCTCTGAAACCTCTCCCCATGGACCCACCACCATAGAGGCCTTTTGTTGTGCTGAGGAGCATGTGAACACACTGCTGACTGCTGTGTGGTGAGCAATGTGACTATGATACAGCAGTACAGTCCCTCAGCACAGTGTGTATATATATATGTGTGTCTGTGTGTATATTCATATATTTGTGTGTGTGTAACTGTGTATATATTAATATCTTTGTGTGTGTGTGTGTGTGTGTGTGTGTATATATATGCATTAGTTTGTTTGTGTGCATATATATTCATGTATTTGTGTATGTGTGTGTATCTATGAATTAGTTTGTTTGTGCACTGTGTGTGTATATTCATATGCTTGCATTTGCTTGCGTATGTGTGTGTATGCGTGTGGGTGTTTGTCTATGTAAACTGTATGCTCGTGTCTCTGTTTGCATATATGTCTCTCTGTGAATATACAGTATGTAACTCTATATGTTGTCCCTTGGATTATGTTACTGTGTAGACTATACAGTCATACAGTGCAAGTTCTATGAGTAAACTGTGAGCATATTGCTGCTCTGGTGGTAGATCTCTCTGTGCCTTTGCATAATGAGCTTGTATATTTATTGTTTGTCCCTTCTTTGCCTGTGTGACCGTGTTGCAGCCAAACTAGCCGTATGTTCTATACTGTAGGAACACATTCCTGTCCCATAGCCATGTCTCTGTAGGCGTGTATGTCTATGTGTATAGCATACAGCAGTGTCTTATTGTTAAGTATGGGTCAGGACCCACAAGATTACAATGGGTACCCAAATTATTCTGTGGAGTTATCATATGAAGACAAAGCCCTCTCAAATCCTACACAATAATCTGCCAAATCAGTTTAGGGTCATAGCAATATTTGCTCTGAAGAATAGATGCGAGTGAAACGACTGGCATACTGTATCAGCATATCTCTGCATATGTGTGTGTCTCTCTGTTTGTCCCTGTTCTTGCCTGTACTGTATGTTTGTGTATTGTGAGCACATCGGCGCTCTGTGGGTTCGTGGGGGCCCTCTGTTGGTCCGCGGGGGCCCTCTGGGCATTCTGAGATTTGCTTAATGCATGCCAGCTCCTGAAATCCCACTCATCTGCTCTGCATTGGAGTGAGCAGAGCATAAGCAAGAACCCTGGGGAGCCAGTAATATGTTAAATGATCTTACTCAAACTTTAGTCAACCGTACCCAGGGAAGTCAATGAGTTTGTGTGAGTGTGCGGTATCAGGGCCATTGCGTAAAGTCTGAACAAATGGAGATATGTTCAACTTTAAACAAAAATATAGCTTATGCTGGTAATTTGTTTGATAATCATTTAGTGGAGGCCCCTCTTGGTAATCATGGTTATGTGCATATTGTGGGGCACGCCTCTCAGTTTTCCTTTCAGCCTTTCTCTAGTGTTGTATTTGAAGCACTGCCTCTTTGAACTGCTGCGGTCAGGCAAGCGATACCGAAGTCTCAAGGCGAGCACAGAAAGACTCAGAAGAAGCTTCTATCCCCAGGCCATCAGGCTGCTAAACGAACAATGAATGAACACTACACAACAACAACCACCAAACGCACATAGCACACACATCCACACGCACACACTCACTTTAAACAAACACACTGTAGCACCCACTCCACACACTTTATAGCACACACCCACTTTAAACAAACACACTGTAGCACCCACTCCCCACACTTTATATTTATGGATGAAGGATTGCACTACAACTCGTACACCTTACTGTAAATTGTACCTAAAATTGTACCTCATCCCATTTCTGCTTTGCACTAGATAGTACTGTACATTAGTACACTGCATAGTATTGTGTATTGTATATTATATGGTAACTCAGAACATTGTACATATGTCTATACCGAACACTGTGACCTCATTTTTCTTCTTCTAAATTCATGCTATATTATGTTATTATGTTATTTGATACTATCTTGTCTAGCACAGTCTCTGGAGCGTAACAGTAAGAAGCATTTTGTATGAAAGTATTCTGTACTTCTGTATGACAACTATTAAATAACTTGAACTTGAACTTGAACATTGCAATCCATTGATGCCAGGAAATAAACTGGAGAGGATTGGATCTTTTCTTTCCTCAGACTAGCTGCTCCATTAATTACAGAGCAAATAACACATTTATTGAACCCTCTGAAGTCTAGCCGGTTATGCTCCTCCTCCCTACGAATTTTCACTATTCTTTTTTTTAGTAAAATCCTTACCAAGTCGCAGCACAGCAGTTTTAAAGGATTCAGTGAATTCACCAATTTGATAAGAGAACAACACTCCCTCCCAGAATGCAATGTGATCAATGTCACTAGTCCAATTCACACCTGGAACAAAGGCCCAGTTTCTAGTCTGTTGTTCCTTTGTTATTCCAATGACTGGGCCCAGGCGGCCCTACAGTGACACACACTTTGATTTGATTTGCCATGTACACACGTTAGATATAGGTTTACCTGAAAAAGAAAGAAAGAAAGAAAGAATGAGAGAGAGATACAGAGATATAGACAGAGAGAGAGAGACATTTATAATAATTATTATAATTATTATTATTAAATAGAATAATTTTCTATAGGCTTGCCGTGGTAGTCAGTGATACTGGTGTCATTCTGTGTTCAGGCATCCACTGAGTAAATTAATTGCCTACTGCCCCTTTAACAACTTATAGGCTTGGTAAGTTTCAGTTTCACTTGTAGAGAGGATTTAACTGCACGTGAAGACAGATGACATGTTACACAATGGCATTTGGATGTATCAATATTTTGGATTTAAACACAGTAGCAGTTCAACTGGAGAGGAGCTCAGATGATCAGTCCGGAAAAGTATGTAGGCTATTGCTTTTTTCCCCCCTCTATCAGCTGTGAGAGAATGTCCACGGGTCCGCACGCAGGAGATAGTTGTTCGTGACACACACATACACAACGACTGCAAAAATTCGAGTCCTGTGGATATTATTGCAAGAGATAATTCATACATATTATGAAAAGCCAATCTGTTGTTTAGAATTTGGATGGGGGGTAGCGAGTCTCTGATACCTCTGCGGTGTCTAACACCTTTTCACAGCGCACACACCGCGTTTTGACAGGTTTAATGCATCTGAACCAATCACGTTTTCAGAAATCTGCACCAGCCAATGGGAGCTCGTTGTTTGTGGCAAACAAAGTGCGTAAATTATAGGCTATGTGGTGCGTAAAAGGCAACATTGGCTATAGCCATTCTAAAACAATTGAATAGGCTTAATTGTTTTTTCAGCCTGTTATTCGTTTTAACTTCTTGAATTCACATTTCTTTAGTTTGAAATAATGCAACTGCAAGCCAATGTTCCGAGACACATTACATTTAATTTGTTAGGCTATTTATACACTGTTTAGCCCTAAATGGTGGATTCAAATGCTATTATAAATAAGGCTATAAGCGACTGACTGACTATGCCACCTTACATTTGGTCATGTACAGCCAGAACCTATTCACAGATTTAGTTAATTGAGGTTTCCTTGGAACACCAGAAAATAGATCTTATAAACGGTATATGATTTGTTGGAGAAATATGCAGCCCCAGGCCGAGATAGCCTCGCAAGTCGAGAGAGCTTTTCAGAGAGCAGTGAGTTCAGCGACAGACAGCGACAATGTGAGAAACAAACTATCCCTCCCCCCTCTCGCTCTGAATGATTTGCATGGAATGCTATTGGTATCACTCAGTGATCTAACACCTATCAAGCGCACACGCCGCTCTGTTTGTGTGTGCGCGCGTGCGTGTACGTGACGCGTTCTAGTTCCCATGCATACAGGGATAATAGAACTATACTATTTAGCAAGAATTAAACATATTTACAAGTCGTATTAAGTTTAGCAAGTAAGGAGACATATATATAACATCTCAAAGCACTCGAAAATGTCATTTTTCTATTTTTACCGATTTCTGAAAAGCGCGACTTCCTGAGCATTTCTGAGACATTCTAAATCCCTTTGTTCTCCGTCCACGGGTGCAAAAAGGAGTTTGGACTCTCAAGGGTTACCCCGCCCGAGCGGTCTGGTACCAGTACGAGATCTATATCACGCCATAAATATATGAATACAGAACGTATTAATTAATGTTTAATAAATAAATTCTTTTTCAAATGTAGCCAAGTGTAAAGACCCTAACCCTGTCAAAACAGCAGTCAAAGTGTATATTTTCAGCACTACATTTGTTTACCAATGATTTTAAGTGTTATATGAATACATGAGTTTATAGAAATCTCAGCGCATTTTGTCAGAAACCGGCGGATATTGGCGCGAGGAAAAGGCGCAGCCAAAAGTGAGTGTAGTCTTTTAAAAGAAGAGACCCAGGCCTTTCGATTGGCTTTCGAATTTCATAAAACTACCCTTCCCAGTTCACGCCAGCCCCTGTCAATCTTCTGACTTCTAGCGTGAACTTATTTTTTTAATGTTATTTTCAGGATTATATCTCACGGGTCGAACAAACCTGAACGTTATTGCCATAAAATAGAACGTAGTTCGTTTATTTACCTTTCTGTGAACATCTGGGAAAAAACTGCGGCTCAATCAGATGAAGAAATGGTGGAGCTATTTACATTGCAAAAAGGTAACTGTACTTACAGTAGATTTCATTCACGGTTTTTGCTGCTTTTAAATCCTGGCTAAGACCCATCTTTTCTCTCTCTCCTTCAACCTACCCTGATCCCACCTGGTCGGGGACTGACCCTTAGATTAATCTGTCTAGTTTAGTTAGGATGTCTATCTGAGAATTTTTTAACCCCTGTCTCTGAGTGAATTTATCAATATAGACATTCCAGTGACCTTCTACCTCATATGGCCCTGAGCCATCGTCTTGTATCTCATCCTGTATACATACGCTTGCAGTAGTTCTTAGTTTTATCTATTACTTAATTTCACAATTTTCTTATATACTTTTCTTATATATTTTCAATTCTACTGTCACCATGTATGCATATATATGCTCACTACATGTATTTATTGCTCCAACTCCGAACTCTCTAACCCCTGTCCCCATCTCCCCATCTCTCTGAGTGGTTGTCTCGTAGTGTTGACCAAGGTGGTGGATGTCTCGGGGTGTTGGCCAAGATTGCAGTGACTGTTCTACCCCCACATTGGTTATGTGCACCACTGAGGTCATGGATCAGCTTCATACCGTTTTCTGTCCGACCTACAACGTCTAAACCACAGGCATGCCTGTGGTTTAGACGTTGAGTTCATTGCTGGGTTAAGTACTTCTATTCTATTCACATATATGCTTACTAGATGTATATATTCTATCCACATATATGCTTACTACATGTATCTATTGCTATGTCCGCCCATCACAAACACGCAAACTGTCTAATGCCTGTCCCCATCTCCCTGTCTCCCTGTGAGTGGATGTCTCGTGGTGATGACCGGAGTGGTGGACGTCCCGTGATGATGGCCGGGAGGATGCGACCCTCTCTACGCTGCCCCCATACCTCAAATGGATCCGTCATCAGCTCTATTTTCAATCTTTCAAAATGTTCTTATGTACCCCAGTTGCTATTGCATGTACTTGTTTCTGTTTCATTACAAGTATATGTACATGCTTATCAACTGTTTAGCCTGTTTTATAGCAACACTACTATCACCGACATCTAAGAAGGGAGATCCCACCTTGAACGGCCCGTCTAAGGTTTCTCCCCTCCACATTGCCTGTAGTGCTTTTTTCCTATTGCTATTTTTTTTGTGAGTTTTTCCTTACCTTCGCGTGCGGTATGTCTGGGAGTGTTGCATTCATTTTACATTTTATTTTGGATTTCCTGGTGTTTTTGTCTTTGTTGTTGATTTATTGTGATGTTTCTTCTTGATTTGTTTAAAGTAGACATGTCCGGCCCATGGGGACATTAACGTGTGTTGTCGGGCCTTACAAATAAATTTGATTTGATTTAGACATAAGTAAAAAAATTAATTAAAATAAAAAATTTGTTTCAGTGTGTTCAAACCTCTGTAACTCTATTACATTAGCACTCAGAGGGATTCTTCCTCTTGTGGAAGAACATTCTGAATGTTTACTTTCAAAAGAGGCCAGGCCCATGCATGTGCTATAAGTGGTTCAAGAATAACTTTCAAATGACTTTGGGTATGCTATCGACAGGCGTTTTATGCCAAATTGCCACAACTGTCAAGAGGATAAATAAAGAAATAAAAACTAAACTCAATTCCGTGGATATATCTATAGTGGAATAGACTGAATTAATATTCCATATACCGTCTTGTTGTCTATTGTTATTATTTATTGTTGGTTTATTTATTTTTTACATTGCTTAGTGTGCACATTACATCGTAAGAGCCAGTGGAGAAACATGCCACTGCTCATCTTACTGTTCACGAGTCGAACCCACACAAATTACAACAGACAAAGGATACGTTTAATGAATGATGATACAGGCGGCTTGGTGAGGATGCATACAGAGCTGCGCGCTCCTGGGCAGCTGCGCTCAGCACTAGCCTACACACACACACACACACACACACACACACACACACACACACACACACACACACACACACACACACACACGCACACGCACACGCACACGCACACGCACACGCACACGCACACGCACACGCACACGCACACACACGCACACACACACACACACACAAAAAATATGGCATATCTGCTGCTGCTGAAAGATATCGCTGATTGTGCACTGAGGAGTGAGCGCCAGTACCATGACCATGCGGACCTATTCGCAGAGAGCGATGAGTACCTACCAAGACCTGTGCCACCACATGTCCAGGTACTGTCCACCTTGGGCAAGTGCACATCAAGGCACCCTTCCCACATCTCAACAGAAAGCAATACCACGCTGGATGTGTTTGTATGCAGTTTGTACAGCAATACAACAGACTGACACCCTGAGGCCGCTGTTCCTCCGCCAGTGACCAGCATCTCTCTCCTGTGTTTTGCCATCCTTTTTTAGGACTGATTTCCAGGGGTGTAAATAGTACCCAGAAATTATACTTAAGTGAAAGTATGGATACCGTCTCAAAATCGTACTCAAGTAAAAGTCGGAGTATCTGGCTAAAAACACACTTGAGTAAAAGTAAAAAAGTTTTTACTTTTAAATGTACTTAAGTACTAAAAAGTTAAAGTAAAAACTTTTTTTTTTTATTCTGGGGCAATGATATGTTCCGTTTCGTCCTCTTCATCACTCGTACTATCGTTTGTGGCCATCTTCTGTAGCTTGTCACTCTGACTGTCTATTCTTCTGATAGCAGGTGTTTAGTCAAAGATCCCCACTTTCTAGTCTCGCACAAGGACCAATTAGCATGGATATGGACGGGTTCATTTTCCATTGATAGGGATTTGATTGGCTGTTTTTAAATGAAGTGCGGCCGCAGGATTAATAACGTTAACGTTAGTTCGGCCAGAGAAACAAATATACTAATTAAAATGGTTGGACCTGCGAGATTTGTACGTTGTACTTTGTAGGTCTGCATTTTAAATGTAAGGAGTATGCTTGACCTATTACGTGCTTCCAATCTCGGGTTATAAAACCAAACAGCCAACGAGCGTCAGTTTTGAAAAAGTTACCACCTCCTGTTTCGCCTCTCAATGACCGGACAAATCACCACTGATGCTGAAAATGATTGACTGTTTGTGTAGCCAATGAAATTCTGAAAAAGAATGACATCATTGTAGGCGGCACGGTGCTGTAGTGGTTAACACTGTCGCCTCACAGCTAGAAGGTACTGGGTTCGATTCCCGTTTGGGGACCAGGTTGCCATGTTGCCAGGTACCCAGGTGGGGTATCTCCTGGGCCTTTCTGTGTGGAGTTTGCATGTTCTCCCTGTAACCAGCAAGGGTTTCCCCTCCAGAATATAAACTCAATGGAAAAACACACAGAACAGATCGCTAACGCTGTCACATCCCTGACGAAGACGGAGAGGAGCACTCGGATTGGTCCCCGGGTGCGGCCCCACGCCGCAGCCCATGTCTGCTCCCGGCTGCCCTTGGGGGGAAGGATGACGGGATGGGTCAAGCGCAGAGACAAAAATGTATCGGTGTGTGTGCCGTCCATCGCATGTGTGTGTCACTGCATGACGACATTGTCAATATGTGCAATGAATAAAGACATCTTCAAAGTCCAGTTTAATCTTATATCTTACTTGAGTTGGTTTTCTGAGACCAAGAAGTGGTTAAAGCGTACCGTACGTCAGAGAATGAACGTGCGCCTCCCTCTCCGGAGCGCAATTTGCGCTAATCAGTTTTTGATCCGTTGTTATGTGAGAAGGGGGTGAGAAGGGGTGGTTTAAGTTTAAGTTTAAGTTTAAGTTTAAGTTTATTTGGATCCCCATTAGCCACAGCAGTGCTGTGTGGCTATTCTTCCTGGGGTCCATAACACGTAAAATACAGTTACAGACTTTATTCACTCACAACATTCACATGTCATACAGACAATTAAAACAACAATAAATACTCCTAATCAAATTCATAATACAATACAACAACATATACGCCTAATGAATTCATAATACAATACAACAATACCTAATCCTAATTAATTCATAATACAATACAGCATAATATACTATTTAGCTTTTACATACATTATCTATGTTCATATCAACCAATTATACAATATTTTTGGTGGTGTATGTGACAAGAGATTAGTTGGGGATGGGAAGAGGGGACTGAGGAGAGGTAGACTCCTCTGACAAATCTTTGGGAAAACGCCTAAACATATATTACATAAAGAGTGTAAAAAATTAATTGTGATATTGTTATCAACTTTGGACATGTTCTAGGTAAGACTTCAGGCTATGGCCCTAGCAGTCAGCTAATAACTATAGAGTAGACAGCCAAAATAATTTAGACGAAAATGAATTTATTTTGTATTTCAGTGTATTCAAACCTCTGTAACTCTATGACAATAGCATTCAGGGTGATTCTTTCCTGACTTGCGCATCTGCTACAAATGGTTCCAGAATAGTGTCCAATTTACTTTTAGTATGCAATCGACAGGCGTTTTATGCAAAAAATTTGCAGGACTGTTAAGAGGTTTTAACTACAACTCTGTACATGCATCTGATGAGCACTATTACTCTGTAGTATTTATATATTTTATACCCAGTTGAATCACCTGTGCATTGTATGTTACTATTGCACTGTACTGTTACTGTTATGGTTTGACACCGACCCCAAACGCAACGACACAAGAGAGTAGGATTCAGAGTTGCCAAAAACAGGGGCTTGTTTATTGAGACTAATTAAACAGCATAGAATAGGAAGAGTCTAAACAAGACAGGAATTCAAGCAAGGATGAAAATGTTCTGCTGCTCTGCAGCTTCTCCCGAGGTGGTAGTAGGGGGTAGCAGATGCTGACGTCAGAGCCGCTCTGCAGACTTCTCTCGGCAGAATCTCCGAGGTGATGCGGGACCGAGAGAGAGAGAGAGGGAGCGAGTCAACACAGGGTGCAGGTAGAACGAGCAGGAGAACAGGAGAGGTGACTTGTACCCAAAAACAAAAGTTATCCAAGTGAACTAATCTTCGTGTAAACACACACAGTGAGCAATGTTCCAAAACACAATCCCAAGTGAAAAATATCTTCGGTGCAAAAATAGACACTGAGAGCGAAGTCCAAAATACAATCTGTTGTGAAGGATCAGATTAAACCGAATATGTATATTTATTTATATATATTTAATTGTATTTGTATATCATTTGATATCCCCTGTATATTCCTTGTACAATATGCATTGAATATCCCCGTTTCTACTAAACAGCCCATAATAGTTTCATTCTACCATTGGACGAGAACCTGGCGCCAGGTTGCCATACCCCTAGGTCCAAGTTCAATCGTGCCGCCTAACATGTCGAGGCAACCCCCGGTTCCGCGCAGTAATATGCCGGGCGAAATACGAATGGTACTATTTGTTCATAGCGCATATATATATGGCGCTCGTAAAGTAGAACTTTCTTTTAGTCCAGTTCTTTACCCTCCAACAGAGTGACAGACGCAAAAGCCTCCCCACGACGCACGTGCGGTGTAGTAAGGCCTACTTGGCCCAGAATAGGCATTGAGATATCGTGTAGATTAATAGTTGAATGGTCATAGTTTGGCACCATACCGTCGAATTGGACGTATTCTATTAAGCTAATAATAGTCTATTTATGTATGGTGCATCGTTCGGTTAGAGTTCTACAGTTATCAGTACCCCCATCGTTCCTGACGTTATCTGGACGCTTAACCAGGCTGGTCAGACCCCTAGTGGTGATTGCATCCGAGGAGCTCCGGGCCAAGAGCGACTGGACCTGTATATTGGATTACTCTACCCAGACGACGGCGAGCCTTCCACGGCTTGGATTATGCTTTGTGTGCTTTGATTATTCCATGGATAAAGGCCAACACTGCTGAGTGTTGGAATTACCCCCCGGAGAGGACTCCAGGTGAGGCGGCGCTCTACACGTGAGGTCGCACCACGTCTCTCCGTTGTGGACCGGCAGATACCGTTCCACAGAGGGTCCAGCTGTATTCGTCTGCGGCCCGAGGTTCTGTGGGCACCGTGTCCAAGACTTTGGATTCTCCCAAGACACCGTCGGCCAGATGGGATACCGCCAGCGGCTTCTCTAACCCCCCCCTCCTACTGTCTTACAACCAGCGGGACCCCCCCCCCCCTTAGTGTATCCAGCTATAATCATTTAAGTACCATCGCTATCGTTTCCTAAATATTCCAGGTTGTATACTTACTCCCTGCGCAACCAGAGATTGGACATTCAATGTTGATTTACCTACGAATACTCATTTGCCATAAAAGTGCATATTCCATATTTCAAATCATAAATGTAATTAAGTGATCGTTGTATACACCCTTTGCTGTATTAAACTTTCGATTTGGTACATTTGTGTTGGTTCGTTTCATCAGGTGGGAAAGTGTTCATCATACTTATATCTTGTACTGGGTGGCCAGAAGTTAAAGTACATGAGGTAGTGGTATTAAATATCATATCTAACAATACAGTCAGGGAATTGTACCCCTCAGTTACAATTGGTCCTTCGAGCCGGAGGGTAACTAGTGTAATATTAATATAGTGTTATTAATATCGAAATGGCCTATGATGAACACTCCACGAAACGATCCTCCTAACCTAGAACGCCCGCGGCGCAGACGACAGACACCTCAGTACTTAGAGGCTTACACTGTCAGTCAACTACCTAGCCTTCGACAAACGGTAAACGTGGTAAAAGTAGAAAGTAAAATTATGTCTGACCTTAACGACCAGGTTTCCCCGACCACAGAGGCCCTAGTAGGTCCTAATGTAACTGACCAAGCCCACGGTGGGGACCAGGAGGGAATTGACATGCCTTTACCCCCCGCCACTACTAAAGAAGTAGTCCCCGACAAGCCCCGGGAGGAAGACAACCCTACAGAGAGAGAACTCTGCACGGAGGAAGAGGAGGAGAGCGCCGAGGAACTAGAGCTCCAGGACTCCCCAACGAGTACCCCCAGGAGCGGCTCACGCAGGAGCGGCTCACCTCCACTACCGCCTTCCCCCAACGAAGCGGAGAGGACACTACAACAGGCGTTCCTCGTCAGCCTGACAGCCTCCGCCGAGCGCGATCGGCTCCAAGCACAGATGCTTGGCGAGCGCGAACACCTCCAAGCGCAGCAACGGAGCGAAGAACAGCGCACATGTCTGGAGATGAGACGCTTCCAGATGGAAGAGAATATGGCAAGAGACCGGGCCGACGCCCAGCGCGCCACTGCCGGTGCCCAAAGAGACGCAGAGCGCGACAGACTACAAGCGCAACTAATAGAGCAGCTGATCAAAAGGACAACTCCCTCTCCCTCCGCCAGGGGCTCAAGGAACTCGTCGAGACAACAGTCAAGAGCAGCGTCACCGCAACGAGCAAGCGACCCTGAACTTGACCAACAGACCGAGTCTAGACCCCCCGCAGATCCCCTTCCCATACCGGTCCAAGCGAGACCCAGCTACAAGGAAGGAGCGGCCTACACTGCGGAGAAGCTAAATAAACGATTACAGGATCTGGAAGATTTGATAGAAGAAGAAGAGGGAGAAGAGGAGAACCAAGCCCGACGACAGCACAGTACTCCACCGGACCAGGAGGTCCCATACAGTCCAGGCTATACCCCCGCGGCGCTGCGCTACAGACCCCCGACTCTATTCACGGGTGAGCACGACGCACGACCAGCCCCGAGGAACAGTACCTGGACCAGCGGGCCATGGTACCCTGCCAGTACCAGCCCACAGTGAGGCGCAAGAGGGGACTCGCCCAGGAGGTCTCTCCCCCAACGCTCGCCGATGTATCAGCCATCCACGGCGTCATACAACGCCACGCCGTCATTCCCAGACTTCGCCTATGAGAGTCGAGCACAGTACACGGAGCTCCGGATGTGCTTAGAGACAATGATGGTGGATGTCGCTGATGAACGCCACAAGTATGCAATATTATTGAAGCACCTGAAAGTACCGCGAGCGCACAATATAGCGCTAGCCTATGCTACCTCCTCGACCCCATACACAGCGGCCCTTGCAGCGCTGGATCAAAGATATGGACGTATATGGGATTACGTAATCCAGGAGATAAGGCATATTGACCGCCTACCCCCAGCCACAGACAATCGCTCACTAGACGACCTGTCAATCAAAGTGCAGTCCCTGGTGGGGATGCTGGGAGCTCAACGGGAGAAGGGCATGCATGAGCTGTACGCCAACTCTAACGTTGAGAGGATTTTGGAGAAGCTGCCACCCGCAAGACAGGAGCGCTTTCGGCGGCAGAGGGACTACCGAGATCCCGACGGCCCCGAGCCATCCCTCCTTGATCTGGCCGACTTCCTGGCGAGAGAGGTCAGCAGCTTACGACTGGACACCTTCGGGCGGAGCACGCCAAGCTCCAGAGAGGGACCCAGGAGAATAAGTGATGGAAGAAGATCGGTGACTGTCATGCACCAATCAGAGTCAGTACCGAGCAGTAAGAGTCACAGCACCCCCTCGAGAAAGGAGAAGTGGAAGATAGCGTGTCCCTACTGTGAGAAAGAACACTGGCTGTCACAATGTGACTCATTCACAAAGATGAATGCAGAAGAAGTGAGCCAATGGATAAAGTCCAACCGGCGCTGTTATCGATGTGCGCGGCCCCACATGGCAGCCGAATGCCGCCTAAAGAAAAGGTGCAGCCGGTGCGATGGAGCCCATCTAGATATACTACACGATAGTAACGGAAGACGGCCTATACCTGCACCACGGAGCGGCACCAAGGCAAGTGTCATGTACATTGACCCCGCCAGCAGCAACGGAGCTCAAGTGCTCTTAAAGGTAGTCCGTGTGACATTGAGCTACCAGGATAAAGTCATGGACACTTACGCCGTCCTTGATGACGGGTCAGAGAAGACCCTTCTGCTCGCCTCCGCTGCGACTCAGCTGGGACTGCGGGGGAGCAAGAACGAAATGACGATTCGGACAATAAGAAGAGATTTAAAGACGATAAAGGGCGAGAATGTCTCCTTCACTATCGCAGCCAACGGGCAGCCAGAGCGACGGTACAAGATCACAAATGCTTTCACCAGCCAAGAAATAGGACTATCGCAGTACACCTACCCTGTCACCAAGTTGATGGATAAATATGTGCACCTGCGTCAATTACCTATCCCGCTCATAGACGGCGCTACCCCGACCCTGTTGATAGGCTCCGACCATGCAGAACTCATAGTCCCGATTGACCGGGTCAATACAGGCCCCCGAGGCTGTCCTGCAGCAGTCGAGACCCGCCTAGGATGGACATTGCAAGGCCCCCTCGCTAAATCTCTCAACCGAACAGCAGCCACTAGCTGCTTCCACTCCAGAACGACAGAAGAAGACACCACTCTCCTGCAGCATGTCGAGAGGCTATGGACCCTAGAGACAATGCCCTTTAAGAACGAAAAGAAAGACATTCGCTCTAAAGAAGACATTTACGCCATCAACCTACTCGAGCAGGGGACAAAGAGAGTCACAGTCGGCGGAGTGATGAGATACGCAACTCCACTCCTGAGGCGAGAGGGAATGCCCACCTTTCACGCAAAGAAAGACGCCACGGAGCGCTATCTACTGAACACAGAGCGGCGCCTAGCAAAGGACCCCGTTCAAGAGAGTGTGTACCGAGCTGAGATTGAGAAGCTAATCACAGCGGGACACGTAACAAAGATTGACATTAAAGAGGCCGATCAGATGACCGAATCATGGTACGTGCCGCATCACAAGGTCCATCACAATGGCAAGGATCGCATTGTGTTTAACTGCAGCTACCAGATCGGATCCCAAAATCTGAATAAAGAGCTCTTGCCCGGCCCCACACTCGGCCCCTCCCTACTAGGCGTGCTACTGCGCTTCCGCCAGGACAAGGTGGCTATAAGCGGGGATATCAAAGGGATGTTCTTGCAGGTGAGACTAGTAGAGGAGGACAAGCCTCTGCTACGGTTCCTATGGAGAGAGAAGATCGGAGATGAGAACCCATCTATCTACCAGTGGGAAGTACTCCCCTTCGGAACCACATGCAGCCCGTGCTTTGCTACCTTTGCACTACAGAAACACGTCACAGAGGACCCAGCAGCAGATGAAGAGGTCCAACACAGTGTGAAGAACAGTTTCTACGTGGACAACTGTCTACAAAGCGTCTCGACTCAAGAAGAAGCCGAGGCTCTCCTAATCAAGTTACGCGCCTCCCTAATCAAAGGAGGCTTTGATCTCAGGCAGTGGGCCAGCAGTGACCCGCACGTATTGCGCAGCCTCTCCTCCGCAGACAAGGCTGCCAGCAGCGAGACCTGGATGGCGACAATCCCAGGAGAAGCCCAAGAAATGACACTAGGATTAGTCTGGCGCTTCAAAACAGACTCGCTCCACTATAGACACAAACCCTTGGCTCCAGAGCAAGGAAGGTCGGCGGCGATACCGACCACCAGACGGAGTGTGTACAGAACACTCGCCAGACAATATGACCCGTTGGGATGTATTCTACCTTACACCACCAGGGCAAAGATGATTGTACGAGCACTATGGGACAAGGACCAGGGCTGGGACGACCCAATACCCGCACACCTTGCCTCAACATGGAGAGAGTGGGAGACGGAATTCCGCTCACTCCCCGGGGCAAATATACGCCGCAGCTACTTCCCATCCACAGTGAGGCCAGAGACATGCGAGATTGAGCTACACGTCTTCAGCGACGCCTCCGAAGTAGCCTACGGATCGGTTGCCTATTTGCGTGCCCAAGAGATGGGAGGAGAGATACACACTGCTTTCATACTGGCCCGCTCAAGAATAGCCCCACGTAAGCAACAATCTATCCCACGTCTAGAGCTCTGCGCAGCCCTCGCAGGAGCGCATCTAGCCACGTTAATCCCACGTGAACTCACCATTCCGGTGCATAGAACAATCTTGTGGTCAGATTCCACGACAGTACTCACATGGATTAAGTCTGATTCATGCCGATACAAAGTCTTCGTGGGAGTCAGAGTCACCGAGATTCAAGAATTAACAGAAGAAGCAAGCTGGAGGTATGTGGATACCAAACACAACCCAGCTGACGTCATCACTCGGGGAATGTCCCTGGATGACCTAACCCGTCGCAACATCTACAGTGACGGACCAGCATTCCTCCAGCTCCCGGAAGGAGATTGGCCTACGCCCACCCCGAGGGAAGCAAGTAACGAGGAGGCTGAGAACAAGAAGCCTATGTTCTGTGGACTGAGCACTGTCGCCTCCACAGACCCCAACATAGATGACTGCATTACCCTAGAGAGTGCGCAACAAAGAACATTCCTGCGGCACCACCCAGAGATTCAGTCCACCACTGACATGTCAGCAGCTGACTACGAAGAAGCAGAACTTCTTCTACTACAACGAGCCCAGAGAGACTCGTTCCCCGATGAGCTAGACTGTCTACAGGGAGGAAACCCCGTCCCATCAGACAGCAGACTGATTCACCTGGCACCAGAGAGTGACGCACATAATCTCATCAGAGTGGGTGGTCGCCTGCGGAGAGCCCCCGATCTACCAGATGACATTAAGCACCCGATCGTCTTGAAC
Organism: Notolepis coatsorum; assembly: GCF_963971535.1. NCBI lineage: Eukaryota > Metazoa > Chordata > Actinopteri > Aulopiformes > Paralepididae > Notolepis > Notolepis coatsorum. Next base: position 41,238,707 of record NC_140166.1, on the reverse strand, counting down.
AGCCGACACAAGGTCACAGAGCTGATCATAAAGAAATACGACGAGGATGTACACCACGCAGGAGCAGAGAGAGTCTTCGCGGAGATCAGACGTCGTTATTGGATATTGCAAGGGAGAGAAGCAGTACGGCGCTTCCAGCGAACCTGTCTAGACTGCCGTAAGTGCCGCGCGCAGCCCAGCATACCTCGGATGGCTGACCTACCCCCCTGTCGCCTCCGAATCGGCGACAAGCCATTCCACTCCACAGGCATGGACTGTTTTGGCCCGTTGTATATAAAGAGAGGAAGAGGCACCGAGAAGCGGTGGGGTATTGTATTCAAATGCATGACCACCAGAGCGATACATATCGAGCTCCTTCCGACCATGAGCACAGACTCATTCCTTATGGCCTTCCGGAGATTCACATCACGGAAAGGAAAACCGTCTACATTGTTGTCTGATCACGGGACCAACTTCAAAGGCGGAGAAAGAGAGCTGAGAGAGAGCTTCCAAGCTATGGGCCCAGAACTTAAGACCCACCTCGCTCCAGCCCAGATTGACTTCCAGTTTAATCCCCCGAACGCACCCCACTTCGGTGGAACCTGGGAACGAGAAGTACGTTCTATAAAGACAGCCCTGTATGCCGTACTCGGAGCCCAGACTGTGGCAGAGGAAGTCCTAATGATAGTCCTCACGGAGATCGAGGGATTATTGAACTCAAAGCCCCTCGGTTACGTCTCCAGTGATGTAGCAGATGTCGACCCAGTCACCCCCAACACACTCCTAATGGGGCGGCTGGACCCCGCGCTACCCCAGACAATGTACAGGCCCGAAGAAGCGAACGGCCGAAGAATGTGGAGGTACAGCCAAGTACTAGCTGACAAGTTTTGGAGCAGCTTCCTACTTCACTACCTACCGTCTCTACAGACCCGCCAGAAGTGGGTAAAAGAGAGAGACAATTTGACAGAAGGAACAGTCGTCATGATTATTGACCAGTCACTCCCCAGAGCTATGTGGCCGGCTGGCCGCGTAAGCAAAGTGATCACCGGTGCCGATGGCAAGGTCCGAGCAGCTGAAGTACTCGTCCAAGGGCGCACCTACACACGTCCCGTGGCGAGGCTCATAGAACTGCCCCGACTCCCAGATACTATCGATGATGACCATGACCCTATGACTTTGTGAGTTGACTGACCCTTACAGCGGACCTTGAGTGGTGGACAGTGCGGTTAATCTGTCTCTGCTTAGCTAATTAGGTGGGACTAATTAGGGGGCGGCTGTTGTGAAGGATCAGATTAAACCGAATATGTATATTTATTTATATATATATATTTAATTGTATTTGTATATCGTTTGATATCCCCTGTATATTCCTTGTACAATATGCATTGAATATCCCCGTTTCTACTAAACAGCCCATAATAGTTTCATTCTACCATTGGACGAGAACCTGGCGCCAGGTTGCCATACCCCTAGGTCCAAGTTCAATCGTGCCGCCTAACATGTCGAGGCAACCCCCGGTTCCGCGCAGTAATATGCCGGGCGAAATACGAATGGTACTATTTGTTCATAGCGCATATATATATGGCGCTCGTAAAGTAGAACTTTCTTTTAGTCCAGTTCTTTACCCTCCAACAGAGTGACAGACGCAAAAGCCTCCCCACGACGCACGTGCGGTGTAGTAAGGCCTACTTGGCCCAGAATAGGCATTGAGATATCGTGTAGATTAATAGTTGAATGGTCATAGTTTGGCACCATACCGTCGAGTTGGACGTATTCTATTAAGCTAATAATAGTCTATTTATGTATGGTGCATCGTTCGGTTAGAGTTCTACAGTTATCAGTACCCCCATCGTTCCTGACGTTATCTGGACGCTTAACCAGGCTGGTCAGACCCCTAGTGGTGATTGCATCCGAGGAGCTCCGGGCCAAGAGCGACTGGACCTGTATATTGGATTACTCTACCCAGACGACGGCGAGCCTTCCACGGCTTGGATTATGCTTTGTGTGCTTTGATTATTCCATGGATAAAGGCCAACACTGCCGAGTGTTGGAATTACCCCCCGGAGAGGACTCCAGGTGAGGCGGCGCTCTACACGTGAGGTCGCACCACGTCTCTCCGTTGTGGACCGGCAGATACCGTTCCACAGAGGGTCCAGCTGTATTCGTCTGCGGCCCGAGGTTCTGTGGGCACCGTGTCCAAGACTTTGGATTCTCCCAAGACACCGTCGGCCAGATGGGATACCGCCAGCGGCTTCTCTAACCCCCCCCTCCTACTGTCTTACAACCAGCGGGACCCCCCCCCCCCCCTTAGTGTATCCAGCTATAATCATTTAAGTACCATCGCTATCGTTTCCTAAATATTCCAGGTTGTATACTTACTCCCTGCGCAACCAGAGATTGGACATTCAATGTTGATTTACCTACGAATACTCATTTGCCATAAAAGTGCATATTCCATATTTCAAATCATAAATGTAATTAAGTGATCGTTGTATACACCCTTTGCTGTATTAAACTTTCGATTTGGTACATTTGTGTTGGTTCGTTTCATCAGGTGGGAAAGTGTTCATCATACTTATATCTTGTACTGGGTGGCCAGAAGTTAAAGTACATGAGGTAGTGGTATTAAATATCATATCTAACAATACAGTCAGGGAATTGTACCCCTCAGTTACACAATCCAATGTGATAATATCTTCGGTGTGATAAACACACAGTGGGAGATGTTAGGTCAAAATATTATCCCAGTGAAACAATCAAAAAAGCAACCGCTGGGTGAGTGACTGTCTGATAAAACTGTGGTAATCTTCAGTGTTAAAAAAACACACGAAAACGGAATTTGATCAAAGACAGTCATTAAAAACTCACCCAGGCGTTGTGCGTAAAGAGCGCTGGAACAGCAGCGGAGCGAGCGCGTCGCCACAGGAAAAAGGTGTCCAAGAGGAAGGCTTCTTGGATATCCTGGAGGTAAAGCACAGGGAACACAGCAGCAGCAGGAACGGCGAATGCAAACAGAAAATATCAAAACGATCCAACAAAACTTGAGTGGGGAAACGGGGTATAAATAATACGGGATTGATTGATTGACAAGCAGTGACAGCTGGGGGATGTGATTGAAAAGCGTGTGGACGGGAGAGAACCAATCAACGACGTCTCTGGGAAGAAGCATGTGAATGGGGGAATGAAATGATTAACAGAAACAAATGGAAAACAGAGCGAGGTGGTTTAAAGGAACAGAGCGAGTAGGTGAGCAAGGACAGAAACCTCACAGTACCCCCTCCTCCACGGGAGCCACCCGGCGACCAGGCCGACCCGGCTCGTCAGGATGGGCACGATGGAAGTCAGTGATCAAGCTGGGATCCACGATGAGCTGCCGGGAGACCCAGCTACACTCCTCAGGACCGTAACCCTCCCAGTCTACCAGGTATTGGAACCCCCGGCCCCGCCGACGAACGCCCATCAACCGGCGGACCTGCCACTGGGGGTGACCATCCACCAACACGGGAGGCGGAGGATCAGGAGCTGGAGGCATAAGGGGACTGAGGGAGACGGGCTTAACCCGGGAGACATGGAACACGGGGTGGATGTGCATGGACGCAGGAAGTTTCAGGCGCAGGGCCACCGGACTGAGTACCTTCAGGACCTCGAAAGGTCCGACGAAACGGGGGTTGAGTTTCTTGGCCGAGGACCGTAGCGGCAGGTCCTTTGCGGAGAGCCACACCCTCTGCCCAGGGCGGTAAGTCGGCGCAGGAACCCGGCGCCGGTCGGCACCACGACAGGCGCGCTCAGATGTCCGGAGCAGCGCGGTCCTGGTGATCTCCCAAACTCGTCGGCAGCGGTCGAGGTGGACCTGCACGGAGGGAACTGCCACTTCCGCCTCCTGTGCGGGGAAAAGAGGGGGTTGGTAGCCCAGGGAAACCTCAAAGGGTGAGAGGCCGGTGGCGGAACTGACCATTGAATTGATGGAGTATTCAACCCAGGGAAGGAAACGGCTCCAGGATGCCGGTCTCTCAGCTGCCACACACCGAAGAGCAGACTCCACGCTCTGGTTCATCCTCTCCGTCTGCCCGTTAGTCTGGGGATGATAACCAGAGGAAAGACTGACCATTGCCCCCAATCCCTTGCAAAAGGCCCGCCATACCTGGGAGGTGAACTGGGGCCCCCGGTCAGAGACGATGTCCTGGGGAAACCCATGAAGGCGGAACACGTGGTGAGTCAGGAGGTCCGCCGTCTCGGCCGCCGAGGGAAGCTTGGAAAGGGCCACGAGGTGAACCCCCTTGCTGAATCGATCCACCACGGTCAGAAGGCAGGTGTTCCCCTGGGAGGAGGGCAGACCTGTGACGAAGTCCAGCGCCACATGTGACCACGGACGGCTCGGAACGGGAAGTGGCTGCAAGAGCCCGGAGGGTGCCTGGTGAGAGGCCTTGCTGCGGGCACAGACCGCGCAGGCCAATACGAACTCCTTGACGTCGTTCCGCATGGTGGGCCACCAGAAACGACGAGCCAGGAAGGAGAACGTGCGATGGACGCCAGGGTGGCAGGCGAACCGGCTGGTATGGCCCCAAAGCAGTACCCGGGACCGGGCAGAGTCGGGGACGAAGAGACGATGCATAGGGACGTTGCTAGGAGCACGCTGGAAGCGTAGGGCACGCCTAACCACACCCTCGATGCCCAAGGTGATGGCTCCAACCACTCGGGCCTCCGGGAGGATGGGAGTAGGGTCCTCAGAGGGTGGAGCCCCCTTGGAGTGTAACCGGGACAGGGAGTCGGCCTTCGTGTTGCGGGAACCGGGGCGGAAGGTCAGCGAGAAGTCGAACCGACTGAGGAAACTGGCCCATCTCGCCTGCCGACCGTTGAGGCGCCTGGAAGCGCGGATGAACGTCAGGTTCTTGTGGTCCGTCCAGATGGTAAAAGGCTCCTCGGCACCCTCTAGCCAATGACGCCACTCCTCCAACGCAGCCACGACCGCCAGCAGCTCCCGATTGCCGGTGTCGTAGTTCCTCTCGGCAGGGAGGAAGCGACGCGAGTAGAAGGCGCAAGGATGCACCTTCTGGTCCGAAAGAGAACGTTGGGATAGGACAGCGCCCAGGCCAGTATCCGAGGCGTCCACCTCCACAATGAACTGTCTCTTGGGGTCAGGGTGGAGCAGGATAGGGGTGGAAGTGAACCTCTTCTTGAGGGAGCGGAACGCAGCGCATGCCGCTGGGGACCAGTCGAACGGCAGAGCGGGGGAGGTCAGCTTGGTAAGTGGCTCCGCCACTTGACTGTAGTTCCGGATGAACCTTCGGTAGAAGTTGGCGAACCCGAGGAAACTCTGTAACTCCTTCCGAGTGGTGGGTTCAGGCCAATCCTCCACAGCTTGGATCTTGCGAGGATCCGCTCGGGTCAAGCCCTTCTCAACGATGAAGCCCAGGTAGTCGACGGAGTCGGAGTGGAAACGGCACTTCTCCGCCTTGACGAAGAGCCGATTGTGGAGGAGGCGCTCCAGCACACGGCGGACATGCTGGATGTGTTCCTCGAGGGTCCTGGAGAAGATGAGAATGTCGTCCAGGTACACCACCACGAACACCTCCAGCATGTCACGAAGGACGTCGTTCATGAGTGCCTGGAATACCGCCGGGGCGTTGGTGAGGCCGAACGGCATCACTAGGTACTCGTAGTGGCCCCTGGGGGTCTTGAAGGCGGTCTTCCATTCATCGCCCTCACGGATACGGACAAGATGGTAGGCACTCCGGAGGTCCAGCTTGGTGAAGAACGAGGCCTGGGTCAGTGGCTCGAAGGTGGAGCTCATGAGAGGTAGAGGGTACTTGTTCTTGATGGTGATCTCGTTGAGCTGACGATAGTCGATGCAGGGTCGCAGGTCCCCATCCTTCTTACCAACAAAGAAGAAACCGGCCGCCACCGGGGAGGAGGAAGGCCGAATGAGTCCTGCTTCCAATGACTCAGAGATGTAGAGATCCATCGCCTTCTTCTCCGGAACGGTCAGACTGTAGAGGCGGCTGCCGGGAAGGGGAACCCCTTGGCGGAGGTCGATGGCGCAGTCATAGGGGCGGTGAGGTGGAAGGGCCTGAGCCCTGGATTTACTGAAAACCTCCAAGAGGTCGTGGTACTCGGGAGGTATGGACGAGAGGTCCGGAGGCAACTCACCAGCGGGCCTCCGGGGCGGGGGACAGGACGCCGCCTGCAGACACAGGGTGTGACAGGAGGAGCTCCAGCCCTTGATGGTACCGGAGGACCAGGCGATGTGGGGCTCGTGCAGCGCGAGCCAGGGCCTACCCAGGACCACCGGGACAAGGGGGGATTGGGTGATGAGGAACTGGATTCTCTCGACGTGGTTCCCAGCGATGGTCAGCACGACTGGGCCGGTGCGTTGAGAGATGTCGGCCAGGCGGTGTTGGTCCAACGAGAAGATCTCCAAGGGCCTCACAAGGTCCTCAAGTGGAATGTTGGCTCGGGTAGCGAACTCGAAGTCGAGGAAATTCTCGTCTGCCCCAGAGTCGATGAGGGCCTCCACCGTGGCACGTTGGTCCCCCCAGGCCAGGGTGACGCTCATCAGATGGTCAGGTGGTGCGCGGCGCTGGGAATGGGAAAAATGGCTCACCAGGATCTCCCGGGGTCTCGGCGAGCCTGATCTTTTGGCCGGGTGGGGCAGTCGGCGTTTCGGTGTCCCGCACCTCCGCAGTAGAGGCAAAGACCGGACCTGAGCCTTGCCTCACGCTCCGCCTGGCTCAGATGAGAGCGTCCCAGCTGCATGGGTTCCTCCTCGCGAACCGAACGGGGAGGCCTGCTACCACCAGTAGTGTTGAGGACAGGGCGTCCAGGAGTGACGTCATGCGTCCGGGGAATCCGGGGTACCTCAGGAGGTAACAGTCGGGTCCTCTCGCGCCTTCTCTCCAGGAGGCGTCCGTCGATGCGGATGACGAGGCTAAACAGGTCCTCGAGGGAGTCGGGCAACTCCCGGGTAGCGAGCTGGTCCCGGACTGCGTCACTGAGTCCCCTCAAGAAGGTTAGGCGAAGTGCAGGGTCGTTCCATCCACTCTCCACCGCCGCCAGTCGAAACTCCAGGACATAGTCCGTCACCCTGCCGCTCCCCTGTCGGAAAGTCCCCAACCGGGCTCCGGGGTCCAGACCTCGGGCTGGATGGTGGAACACTCTGCGGAGCTCCGCCACGAAGTCTGGATAGGAGAAAACTAAATCTGCATCCATTGCCCAGGAGGAAGTGACCCACTGGGCAGCATGGCCTGAAAGCAAGTTCGTCATATAAGCCACTTGGGACCCTCGAGCAGTAAAACGGCTTGGTTGATGACGGAAAACCAACTCACATTGCATGATGAATGTGGCACACTCCTCGGGATTGCCGTCGAACAGCCGTGGGACGGAGAGACGGGGTTCCCGAGGTGCGGGATCTGCTGGGGCTGCGGTGAATGCTCCTGAAGGATGTGAAGGAAGTAAAGCATTAACGGTGTCGCTCAGCGAGTGAAGCTGAGCGAGAATACCGGATTGTTGTCCCGCCAGAGCGGCCATTGACCCTTGAATAGGCAGGACCTGTTCCCTGAGATCCTGCACCGCAGCCGCAGCCCTCTCTAGTTGGAGACTGTGATCCCTGGTCAACTCGACTTGATTAGCAAGTGCGGTTCTGACCCTCTCTGTGTCGGCTGGGGTCGACATTTTGGTTGGATCGTAATGTTATGGTTTGACACCGACCCCAAACGCAACGACACAAGAGAGTAGGATTCAGAGTTGCCAAAAACAGGGGCTTGTTTATTGAGACTAATTAAACAGCATAGAATAGGAAGAGTCTAAACAAGACAGGAATTCAAGCAAGGATGAAAATGTTCTGCTGCTCTGCAGCTTCTCCCGAGGTGGTAGTAGGGGGTAGCAGATGCTGACGTCAGAGCCGCTCTGCAGACTTCTCTCGGCAGAATCTCCGAGGTGATGCGGGACCGAGAGAGAGAGAGAGGGAGCGAGTCAACACAGGGTGCAGGTAGAACGAGCAGGAGAACAGGAGAGGTGACTTGTACCCAAAAACAAAAGTTATCCAAGTGAACTAATCTTCGTGTAAACACACACAGTGAGCAATGTTCCAAAACACAATCCCAAGTGAAAAATATCTTCGGTGCAAAAATAGACACTGAGAGCGAAGTCCAAAATACAATCCAATGTGATAATATCTTCGGTGTGATAAACACACAGTGGGAGATGTTAGGTCAAAATATTATCCCAGTGAAACAATCAAAAAAGCAACCGCTGGGTGAGTGACTGTCTGATAAAACGGTGGTAATCTTCAGTGTTAAAAAAACACACGAAAACGGAATTTGATCAAAGACAGTCATTAAAAACTCACCCAGGCGTTGTGCGTAAAGAGCGCTGGAACAGCAGCGGAGCGAGCGCGTCGCCACGGGAAAAAGGTGTCCAAGAGGAAGACTTCTTGGATATCCTGGAGGTAAAGCACAGGGAACACAGCAGCAGCAGGAACGGCGAATGCAAACAGAAAATATCAAAACGATCCAACAAAACTTGAGTGGGGAAACGGGGTATAAATAATACGGGATTGATTGATTGACAAGCAGTGACAGCTGGGGGATGTGATTGAAAAGCGTGTGGACGGGAGAGGACCAATCAACGACGTCTCTGGGAAGAAGCGTGTGAATGGGGGAATGAAATGATTAACAGAAACAAATGGAAAACAGAGCGAGGTGGTTTAAAGGAACAGAGCGAGTAGGTGAGCAAGGACAGAAACCTCACAGTTACATTTGTACCCTCGTTAGATGCCAAACTTATTTTTGTTGTAATGTACTTGTGCACATTTTAATCTAATCTAATCTAATTTTGATCAGTCGCTAATTTCTTTCATGCTACCTGTTGATTATGTTTTGCACACAGTGATGTGGTTGCATGCCTTATAAGGAGCTGGCGGGCCGTTTCTGTATGCAAATTCAGGTGTACAAGAACATGCTTTCAGTTTAAGAATGAGTGACATTCTTCATTTAGAGGAGCGCAGCTGAGAACACGTTTGGCCGTTTTTCATGTGTTCAGGCATCCGGAGGTGATCTTTCATAAATTTGTTCTTACAAACTACTTACGAAGATAGTTACGTACACTTTCGATCATGAGGTCCATTGTGTGACCCTATTTGTCGATTTATTTGATGCAAATGCTTGTGGTTGGTTTCAGAGTTATTTGTCTGAGAGGCTTCAGTGTGTGAAAACTGTTTTAATGCTCTGCATGCTTATTGGCCATGAGAGATATCATTTACAATGATCTGCATATATCAACTGTGAATGGGTCTGACATCAAAAGAGTTACAGAATACAAATATCTTGGCATCTGGTTTAATGAGACATTTACATGTAAACCATGTAGACAATCTTGTCAGTTGTGGCATAAAAAATCTTCTTGTACAGAAACAGAACCAGCTTATTTTATTGTCACAGCTTTAACATACATTCAGAAAAGATTTGAGATTTTCTCGGCTCCTCAACGTAGTAGATTTGTAAACATAAATATATTTTTTTTGCTTCCCAGTGATTTGCAGAAAGAGGTTTGTTGAAGCAGTTTTTCTATATGTCCTGGAATATGGAGATGTGATTTATAGAAATGCTGCTCCTTCTACTCTGTAACCTCTAGACACTAGTAGTCTATCATTCTGCACTAAAATGCAGGGCTGTGCAGAGACCTTTAGAGGGGCAGGTGCTCAAATTTTAAAGAATGTTAGAACATTCATGTCATGCTGGACCTACAAAAGGCCTTCGACACTGTCAATCACTCCATTCTGATTGACAAGCTAAAAGCAATTGGTTTTGATAGTCTATCAGTGAGCTGGATGCAATCCTACCTGCGGGGAGAGAACAGATGGTGGAGGTAAACGGTACTCTATCCCCCACCCTCATAGTGAGCTGTGGTGTTCCACAAGGAAGCATACTAGGACCGCTACTGTTCCTAATTTATGCAAATGACATGTCGTCAGCTTGTGACTGCAACTTGTTCTTGTTCGCGGACGACTCAGCCCTGCTGGTCTCTGACAAGAACAAGTTACAGGTTGAAAAAACCCTCAGCTCAGAACTCGGCAGAATCTGCATCTGGCTCGCTGATAACAAACTATCATTACACCTGGGTAAAACAGAGTCCATTTTTTCTTCAGATCAAATAACAAACTCAGCAAGACCGACGGCTTCTCAGTTACAGTGGGTGACAATATTGTCACAAGGAAAGATGCAATTACATACCTGGGTTCCACTGGCTGATAGTATCGTCCCCACAAAGAAGGCGAGGGTGTTCCCAAACCAGAAACCATGGGTGGACAGTACTATCAGAGCAGCCCTGAACTCTCGCACCACTGCTTATAACCGGGGCAGAGAGTCAGGAAACATGGAAGAGTACAAGACAACAGTCTACACTCTGCGCAAGGCTGTCAAACTTGCTAAGAGGACGTATGCCGACAAGATGGAGGCACAAATGGCACAGAATGACACAAGAGGCTTATGGCAGGGACTGAGGGCTATAACTGACTAAAAAGTCAGCGCCCCCTCAATGGGGAGCGACGACGCCTCCCTTGCGGACCAGCTCAACACCTTCTATGCGCGGTTTGGTGCAAACAGTGGCACTGCTAGCCCAACGGCTAGTGACGTCACTGGTGCGCCGGCTGTTGTGGAGGGGGGGGGGGGGGGGGGGGGGGGGCATCTGCGGGGGGGCGGGGACGCTCTCTCATTGACGGTACACAGTGTGAGAAGAGCATTTATGCAGGTGAACACCAGGAAGGCTGCTGGCCCAGATGGTATAACAGGACGCATACTTAAGTCCTGTGCCAACCAGCTTGCCCCGGTGTTCACCGCCATATTTAATCAATCCCTGGCGGAGTCAGTGGTCCCTGCCTGCTTGAAGATGTCTACCATCATCCCTGTACCGAAGAAACCCTCCCCAACATGTCCAAATGACTACAGACCGGTGGCACTCACCTCTGTGGTCATGAAATGTTTTGAGAGGCTGGTCAAGGACCACATTTGTGCCTCCCTCCCCAGTGATATGGACCCTATGCAATTTGCATACAGGACAAACAGGTCCACTGACGACGCGGTCTCCCAGGTACTGCACAGCACCCTCTCCCACCTTGATCGTCAGAAGGGGGGCTATGTGAGACTGTTGTTCATTGACTACAGCTCAGCGTTCAACACCATAGTCCCCACCAGACTGGTGGACAAGCTGATCGAGCTGGGTCTGAGCTCCGCCCTGAGCGCCTGGGTACTGGACTTTCTGAGTGAAAGACCCCAGGCGGTCAGGGTGGGGGGTCAGACCTCCAACACCATCACCCTGAGCATCGGGTCCCCCCAGGGCTGTGTTCTAAGCCCCCTGCTGTACTCACTCTACACACACGATTGTGTGGCCAAGTTCAGCTCCAACTCCATAGTGAAGTTTGCAGACGACACAGTGGTGGTGGGGCTGATCTCGGACAACGACGAGAAGGCCTACCAGGAGGAGGTTGAGGTACTGGAACGCTGGTGCCAGGACAACAGCCTGCAACTGAACATTGGTAAAACCAAGGAGCTGATCGTGGATTATAGGAGAGGACAGCAGGAGACACACACACCACTGATGATTAACGGGGCTACCGTGGACAGGGTGAGCAGCTTTTAGTACCTGGGGGTCCACATCTCAGAGGATCTGACATGGTCAACACACATAGACACAGTAGTAAAGAAGGCGAAACAGCGCCTCTACCACCTGAGACAGTTAAGGAAGTTCAGAGTATCGGGGAAGATACTCCAGTCCTTCTACTCAGGAGCTGTAGAGAGCATCTTGACCGGAAACATCACTGCCTGGTATGGAAACAGCACGGCACAGGACAAGAAGGCCCTACAGAGAGTGGTGCGCTCAGCCGAGCGTACCACGGGTATTGCACTACCTCCCCTGCAGGTTCTATACAACAAGAGGTGCAAATCCAGAGCCTGCAGGATAATGAAAGACCCTCACCACCCCAATAACAGCCTGTTCCAGCTGCTGAGGTCAGGCAGACGCCTGCGAACCCCAGCTACTAGGACAGAGCGGCTTAGGCTCAGCTTCTTCCCCCAGGCCATCAGAGCCCTGAACAATGAACATTGAGTGACACAGAACACTGAACTATCCACACACAAGCACACATGAACACACACACGACACGCACGCTGTGCATGCTCACACACTAGCAGCCACTTAACACTTTAACATGAGCGGGCACACACTCATGCCGCACACACGCACACTTATGGCCAAAAGGAAAGGCCACTTTAAATTAGAATAACAGGAACAGTGTATTGCACTACCAAAGCTACCTAGCATGTCCTATATGCTCTGTAAATAACTATGTACAGATACCGAGATGTCACACCATGTTACCTGTTACCTGTTTATTGCACAATGTTGTTTTTTATTGGATTCTATTATATGTTGTACCACTGTATTGCACATCGTTGCGGGCAAGACCACCCGCATTTCATTGTATACTTGTATGCCGTGACAATTAAAACTCTTGACTTGACTTGACATCCAGAGGCAAATCTTTCCTGTGACAAAATGGCATCCAATGTAATAAAAAAAAGTCAACCAAAAAACTAGATTTTTGTACCGGATCTCCTCTCTGGTAAACAAGAATACCCTGAACACTCTGGCAGGAGCACTCATTCAAGGGTACTACGACTATGCTTGCACCTCATGGTACCAAAGCACCTCAAAGGCGCTAAAAACAAGATTACAAACATCACAAAACAAACTGGTCAGACTACTACTTGACCTTACTCCTAGAACCCACCTCACCCCTGCCCACTTTGACTACCTAGGATGGCTTAGAGTAGATGACAGAGTACAGCAACTTGCAATGGGCCTGGTCTACAAGATACACTACACCACACAGGTACCCATGTACATGTTGAAATACTTCCCAAAGGTCAGTGAATACCACGCCCACAACACCAGAGGGAGTTCCACAAACCATGTGCAACCCAGATTCGGCACAAACAAGGGACTAAACGCATTTCGCAATTATGCCACAACAATGTGGAACGCCCTACCCAAAGCTGTAAAGGAATGTGAATCCCTACCCACATTCAAAACCGCTCTTAAAGAGCACCTGCGGGAGGCTGCAATGCGAAACTGGCCACCGTAAATGTCCAAACCCCCCCACCCCCTCCTAATAGACAGTCTCCTCCCCACCGTATGTATATATTCTCTCCCCACCGTATGTATATTTTTTCTCCCACCCACCCACCCCCTCCTAATGTACAGTCTCCTCCCCATCATATGTATATATTCTCTGTTAGGATCTATGGGTAACAGTACTGTATATTTGCATATCGTATATGTCACAAATGTAACAGTACTATATACCTGTATGTCATGTATATCCCTATGCCATAAATGTCATGATGTTGTGTATGTTGTGTATGTCATAAATGTCACTATGAATTGAAAATGGGGGACCCTGATGTAAACAAGACGAAAGTCTTTCTCTGGTCTGCATCCCCTTAACAATTGTGTGTATTGAGCCGTACTGTATTGTACCCATTCTGCAATCTGTTAAATAAAGTTTCCATTCATTCATTCATTCATTCATTCATTCATTCATTCATTCATCCATCCATTCATTCATTCATTCATTCATTCATTCATTCATTCATTCATTCATTCATTCATTCATTCATTCATTCATCCATCCATTCATTCATTCATTCATTCATTCATTCATTCATTCATTCATTCATTCATTCATTCATTCGTTCATTCATTCATTCACCAACTACAGCCTAACGTAACCAGCCAACTATAGCATTAGCAACCAATACAGACAATGTACACAGAAACGTACAACAAACTGCATCATACTATATGATTACGCCTTAGAATAGTTTGGGATTCATCAAAATGTATTATAATTATTATTATTTGAAAATTCCTCAATTGCAGACTGCTCTCAGGCTGCTGGACCTGGACATTGCTTACAGCAGAAACTGACAAGAAACAGCAGACAAGAATGCAGACAAGAAAGCACTGCTGCTGTGCACAGAGCAGTCCCAGGATGTACAGTTATGAATATCTATGGCTGTACTGTATGTATCTATGCTGTAATGTAATACCGGTATATAATGAAGCAAATACAACACAATAATATATTTTAGCTGACGTTTATTTTTAACAGTAAACAGTAATTTCTTTGGTCACTTAAATGGTTGTAACCGAGAGATTTGAACGTGTGATCTTATGCTCCGCAACAGCTTCGTCAACCAGTTGAGCTAAAGGGTCACTCTGACCCGTTAGCAGGTACTGGTTGACTGCGACTGATGATTCTATAGTTTACATATGTCCTCCCCCCGAGAAAGTGCGTCCTTGCACGTTCTTTCGTCCCTGTGCGCACCATCCCAGGGGTTAAGGCACTGAGATCCCATCCCTTCCACGTGACACTGCTAGTTCATGCTTTCACATGCTACTACAATCCCACTACCAGGAAGCGGAATCCCACCGCTGCCACCAATGTAACCGAGAGCCCTGTCTCCTCATGTCCTCCTTCCTTCACCTTCTGTTGGCAGCGGCTGGACATCTCCATCTCCCTCTGTCTCTCCCTGAGTCTGCATCTCAGCAGTGGCGTCGCGTGGGTAAAATAACTGGGGATGCCAATTTATTTTTAATTACATTTTTTTTTTTTTTTTTATTAATTAATTTATATATATATATATATTGTGACAAAATAAAAATGCACACTAAATAAAAATACATATTTCAAGTGTAAACATACAGCTATACTATTCCATGGGCTAGATTTAATAAGATTCGAGCTGAGTAAAGCTCTTCCCACACCTCCAGGGCGGCAAATGTTCAGAGGCCAGAGTACTTAGTTTGCTGACGGACCCATTTTAAGGTGTGGGAAGGGCTTTAGACAGCTCGAATCTGATTGGCTAGTATTGGTTTTGGACTCCACATACATGAATCACATGGTGGAAGCTGGAGAAAGACACCTCCCCTCTGCCTCCTCTCCTCTGCTGCAGTGAGCACAGAGTCACTGCACTGTGTCTCAGTGTGTTAGAGAGAGTGAGAAGGAGAAGAGGGAGACATTTAAAAAAAAAAAATTATAACAGAGATGAAAAATAATGATTTTTTTTATTATTATTGTAAACTATATACATTTTTTCTTTTCTTTTTTTTCTTTCTTCATATTTCATATTTAATATTAATTCATATTTTAATAATGGGGAAGCCTGGCTTCCGTTGGCTTCCAGGAGGATTTGCCACTGCATCTCAGACTCATGTTGTTCTATAATTGATGTGTTAATTCTTACCTGTTGCACTGCTTTTTTTGATCCAGCTGGTCAGGAATCCACTGCCCTTGGCTGCCTCACGCTGCAGTTCCTTTAGTTTGGATTTTTGCCTTCTCTCTTTTCGAGGCATCTTTGCACTGCAGATTGAATGATGAATATTTAATATCTTGATAAATAAAATAAACATGATACGCTAAAACAATAAGACATGCACAATTAAAACTATGAACTGCAAAGTGAACTACAAAAGAAGACAATCTAGCTTTGAATAAAAAAGATTAACTTTATTAACAAGCTATTTTCATATGATACAACATGCTTATATGCTTTAGTTTCTTGAAATAGTTATTTCTCTGAAATGCCTAAATATATTGACCAGGAAATGGGACATTGAAGATAATACAACATTACCCCCATGTAACCCACTTGAGAAGTCATTCACCAAGTTTCTGTGTCGTTGTGACAACTTTGAAATGGTCGCATTTTGCTCTCCATTGACTTTGATGAGTTTGCAAAAAGAAAAAAATAGCTAACCTAAGCACATCGCATTGTCGAGATTAACGTTAGCAAGAAGAATATAAGCATAGTCTTATTTTCATGTAGCTGTGGACAGCTAGCGAACAAAGGGCGGGATCCACAAAGGATTTGCGCAGCTTTTTCCGACGCAAAGCCGGTGCATATCGCTCTGAAACTCTGTTTGGTATCCAGAGAGGACGCGAAACAGGTGAAATGAGGTGGCAACTGCGTTCCGTCAGCAATGCGTCTGGTGCAATTGGCGCGTATTTAAATGAGGTAATATGGGGACTTTCTATGTAAATGAGCCTCGTCCAAATCTGCTCCGTATCCACAAAGGCCGGCACCAATTGCACCGACCAGTTAATGCTACGCACATGACCGTTAAAGAATATTTCGAAGGAGAATATCCCTCTGGATGAAATCAAGGATGATATTGATTTGAGCCAGCCACCCAGAGATCCCATGCAATCGTATTTATTATTTAAATATTGTTATTTAACGTTGTCGGCTTTCCCAATGTTGTTGGCGTTATTGATTGATTGATTTAGATTTTGCATCATGATGCAACTTTTATTTGCTACTTGTTTTATTATGTATTCATTATATAATGCACTTTGAACTGCAATCCGTGTATGAAAGGTGCTATCTAAATAAGTGTATTATTATTATCATTATTGACTGCACTCACATTTCAATTGTACCACTGCACACTTATGCTCCAGAATAAACTTTTCATTTATAACGTGTCGTCGGGTCCATGAGGATTAGACGCTGGAAGCAGGCCAATAAAATGTTTATTCTGGAGTATATGATAATGCTGGTTCTATTATCCAAGGCTGGTAAAGATATGCCTCCTAAAATGTCTAAACGGAAGTACAGGAAGTAGAGGCTACAGGCTCTACTGAAGAATTTACTACATGACCGGGACGTTCTATCTTGTTTGCCGACAGGATTCGGGAAAAGTTTGGTCCGTTCGGAGGCAGCCTCCAGGGGAAGTACATACACCGGAAATTCTACCCCATAGACACTTTCGGCAGTAGTTCTTTACCAGGCTTTATCTCACGGAGATAAAACTGGGAATGAGGTTACTATTATCCTAACTAAACATTAAATACAACTTGCTCACTCAAAATATTCGTCAATTATAAAATATCTTTACTGGCACAGTGCCTAAATTGTCAAGAAGGTTGATTGAGGTTTCGTTGGAACACCAGAAAATAGATCTTATAAACGGTATATGATTTGTTCGAGAAATATGCAGCTTCAGGCCGAGATAGCCTTCGAAAAGTGGCATGATTTTCTCCAAGTCTGGCAGTGAACACTATTATAAATGAGGCTATAAGCGACTGACTATGCCACCTTACATTTCGTCCTGTACAGCCAGAATCTATGGATTCTGGCCAACATCCCCTCCAAATTCCTCAGAGACTCAGCAGCCGCCATCACACCAATCATCACACACATAATAAACCTCTCCATAAAACAGGGACACGTCCCCAAGGACTTCAAAATTGCGAGGGTGACCCCTCTGCACAAAAAGGGCAGCAAATTAGACCCAGGCAACTACCGCCCTGTTTCTATTCTCACCTCCATCTCGAAAGTCATGGAAAAAATAGTCTACGAACAGGTCGAAAAGTACCTAGCGGAAAAAAATCTAATCTACGAATTCCAATCTGGCTTCAGAACATCCCACTCCACTGACACATGCCTTCTCTATTTGAATGACCACATCAAACAAGAGGTGGACGCAGGCAAATACTGCGGCATGGTCATGCTGGACCTACAAAAGGCCTTTGACACGGTCAATCACTCCATTCTGATTGACAAGCTAAAAGCAATTGGTTTTGATAGTCTATCAGTGAGCTGGATGCAATCCTACCTTGAGGGGAGGGAACAGATGGTGGAGGTAAACGGTACCCTATCCCCCCCCCTCACAGTGAGCTGTGGTGTTCCACAAGGAAGCATACTAGGACCACTACTGTTCCTAATTTATGCAAATGACATGTCGTCAGCTTGTGACTGCAACTTGTTCCTGTTTGCGGACGACTCAGCCCTGCTGGTCTCTGACAAGAACAAGTTACAGGTTGAAAAAACCCTCAGCTCGGAACTAGGCAGAATCTGCATATGGCTCGCTGATAACAAACTATCATTACACATGGGCAAAACAGAGTCCATTCTCTTCGGTTCAAATAACAAACTCAGCAAGACCGACGGCTTCTCAGTTACAGTGGGTGACAATATTGTCACAAGGAAAGATGAAATTACCTACCTGGGGTCCATCCTAGAGGCTAATCTCTCCTGTGACAAAATGGCATCCAATGTAATAAAAAAAGTCAACCAACGAACTCGATTCTTGTACCGGATCTCCTCTCTGGTAAACAAGAACACCCTGAAGACTCTGGCAGGAGCACTCATTCAGGGGTACTACGACTATGCTTGCACCTCATGGTACCAAAGCACCTCAAAGGCGCTAAAAACAAAATTACAAACATCTCAAAACAAACTGGTCAGACTACTGCTTGACCTTACTCCTAGAACCCACCTCACCCCTGCCCACTTCGACAACCTAGGATGGCTTAGAGTAGACGACAGAGTACAACAACTTGCAATGGGCCTGGTCTACAAGATACACTACACGACCAAGGTACCCATGTACATGTCAAAATACTTCCCAAAGGTCAGTGAATACCACGATCACAACACCAGAGGGAGCTCCACAAATCATGTCAAACCCAGATTCGGCTCAAATAAGGGACTAAACACGTTTCGCAATTATGCCACATCAATGTGGAACGCCCTACCCAAAGCTGTAAAGGAATGTGGATCACTACCCACTTTCAAAACCTCTCTCAAGGGACACCTACGGGAGACTGCAATTCAACACTGGCCCCTGTAAATATCCTAACCCAATCATTCCAACCCCCTCCAATGTACAGTCATTTACCTAGTATGGTTTTGTCAATAGTTCAATGTACAATTGTGTTTGTTTGTACAGTGTCTCCTCCCCCCCCCCCTCAATGTACAGTGTTACTTGTTTATACAGTATGCCCCCCGCCCCCCCCCCCCCCCCCCAACCACCTCCAATGTAAATTACCCAGTATGGTTGTCAATATCCCAATGTACCCAACCCCCCCCACCCAACCTCCAATGTACAGTTTCTACGTCAAATGTATATACTCCCTTTTCTTGACTCCTTCTGTATCACAAACAGTACTGTATTTGCAAATCTGGTATGTCATAAATGTATAGATGTAGCAGTACTGACTATCTGTATGTCATGTATGTCATATATGTCTATATGAATTGAAAATGGGGGACCCTGATGGAAACAAGACAAACGTCTTTCTCAGGTCTGCATCCCCTTAACAATTGTATGTATTGAGCCGTACTGTATTGTACCCATTCTGCAATCTGTTAAATAAAGTTTTCATTCATTCATTCATATGGATGGATTTAGTTGATTGAGGTTTTGTTGGAACACCAGAAAATAGATCTTATAAACTGTATGTGATTTGTTCAAGAAATACGCAGCTCCAGGCCGAGATAGCCTTCGCAAAGTGGCGTGATTTGCTCCAAGTCTGGCAGTGAATGCTATTATAAATGAGGCTATAAGCCACCTTACATTTAGTCCTGTACTAAGTTAAGCACAATAGAATAGAATAGAATAGAATTATTAAATCAAATATAGACCAGGGATTTACAACTTAATAAAGAGATTGAATACAATTAAATGGGATATAAACTAAATTATAGCACAATAGAATATAGCACAATTATAAGTGACAAATGTAATTGGAATAGGACATTACAAACATATGCAATGACGAAAGATAGTGACAAAAACACAGGATGCAATGTGTTATGAAAATACAAATTAAGCATAACGTATTTTTCACCATTAGTATTCCGTTCATTTCGTATTGTATTTAGTTTACTTCGTAATGTATAGAGCTTGCTTAATTTGTATTTTGTGTCTATGCCTCATTTCGGGCTTATTTTTCCCCTTCCTGATATCTGCCAACAGTGCTGGAGCCAGTGGCGGTTATAGACCCTTTTTAGTGGGGCTAATATTAGCCCCCCTAAGATTTACAAAAAGAATTACAAATTGTAATTACATTTTTTTCTTTTTTATTCTTGTTTTATTATTATTATTATTATTACAGACATGGATTGAGCCAGTGGCGGTTCTAGACCCTAAGATGTACAACAACTAAATTTGTAATACATTTTTTTTCTTTTTTATTCTTGTTTTATTATTGTTGAGATCAGAGGCTCTATGTAGGATTGTTAGTAACTGTCTAACTGTACATATGACTGTTTACTCTAGTAACTGTTTACCTGCATATATAATTGTCTCCACCTGTGAATGCCTAGTTGCATATATATCTGTTCCCACTGGAGGGGCGCTCTAGGCGGAGCCACCCAGGTACTCTACCTTATGGCAACTATAAAAGCAAAGGTATACACCCCTTTCGTTCTTTCCCCCAATGTCTCTCAGTGAGAGAAGACTTGTGTTACTGCTGCTTACCATGTTAATAAAGACAAGTCACGCCAGTTCAGGCTCAAGATAGAAACCATGCCTCTTGACCACATTATTGTCGCCCTATAGCTGAGTTCTGTTAACAATTATTATTATTATTACAGACATGGATTGCTGGTAGTAGCCTGTTGACCTCATTGGTTAACTATAAAACAAAAGAAAATTCAAAGACGTTGGTAACATCATGTCAAGTCCCAGTCCAACATTCAACACAAGACGTGGAAGCAGATGTAGCTAGCTACCTACTGTAACTAGTTTAGTAATAGTGAATTTTCCAGTGCTGATGGGCAACAAGACAAGTATGTTGAAACGTTAGCTAGCACTATATAAAATTACTGACTATTCTGACAGAAAATGTTGTCAAATTGGTCATTAGTTCCATGGTGTTGGTGTAATAATAGTGTCAAAGAACATTAGCTAATGTTAGCTAGCTGATGCTATTCGCTAGTTAGCTATCAAGCTAATGTCAGTTCAGCTAATGTTAGCTAGCTAGCCCAGCTAATCTGCTTGCTACAAAGGCTTATTGCTGCCACGCAAAATGAAAAAAATATGTCGTGGCCTCAAAATAGTATTTTGTTACCTCAAAATTTATTTAGTTACCTCAAATTAATCAATTTTGGGCCTCAAATAATATTTTGTGGCTTCAAAATAGAAAAATATTTTGTGGCCTTAAAATAGTTACCTCAAGTATTTTGTTCCCTCAAATTAATCAATTTGTGTCATAATCACGGCGGAAGCTTCCCTCACCCCTCATCCTCTCACACCCTTATATGGGCAGCATCCGTTCCCCGGATTCCCACGCTGCCAGTACATCAATCAACACGGCTGTGACGGATTCCCTCATCAGCGGGAGGATACTTCAGCCCGCAGATCCTGCTCTACCCTCGTCGGAGTGTTAAACTAGCTTCCTAGGTACGACGACGAACCCTAGCCTTGTAACCCTGTCCTTGTTGTTATACCTTGTCCTAACCCTTGTTCTCTATATGCCCAGGACCTCCGCTCCAGTACACCTCCTACCTGGACGTCCCGTGCTGCACAAGGAGTGCTCCTGCTCTCGCCTATTACACCTTCACGTACCTATTGCCCCGTGCTGCACAAGGAGTGCACCTGCTCTCATCTACGGCACACTCCTGTACCTGTTGCCCCGTGCTACACAAGGAGTGCACCTGCTCTCACCTACTGTACATTCCAGTGTCTGTTGCCCCGTGCTGCACAAGGAGTGCTCCTGCTCTCGCCGACTACCCATTATTGTACCTGTATTCACTGCATTTCTGTATTCACTGTAACCTGTCTACTTGGGGAATAACATTAAACCACCCTAAAACACTCCATTCTCTCTCCTCCTGTGTTCTGCTATTGGGCTCCGCCAAACCCCATCCTAACAGAACACTCCGACCAGATGTCGAATCCAGCACCACAGGAGCCCGGAGAATGGAGGGAATTCCAGACCGTCCTCAATGGACACGCCGTTCTGGTAAACCAACACTCACAATTACTGGACGAAACTATTGCCCAACTCTGCGCTCTCACACTCAGCTCCGTGGAGCGAGACAGACAATGTGACCGTTTTGACGCTTACGTCTCTGCCCAGCTAGACGACCCACCTGTTGTGTCCCCGCACAGGGAGCCCCATGTCCCCGCACCAGAGCGTTATGACGGAGGCGTCTCTAAGTGTTGTGCCTTTATTTTCCAATGTTCATTAGTATGCGGACAACAGCCACAGACCTTCCTAAGTGATAAGTCTAAAGTCTCTTACCTGTCGGGTCTGCTCAAAGGTCCCGCGTTAGAATGGGCAACCGCTTTTCACTTCAGTCGATCCCCCCTCTGCGATTCATACTCCGCATATATCGGCGACATGCGCAAAGTCTTCGACCATCCTCCTGGGGGCTCGGATAGTACTGCCGGCTTGTTCACAATCCGCCAGGGTAATCGCAGCGTGAGCAAATATGCAATTGAATTCCCTATCCTAGCAGCGGGTTCCGAGTGGAATGACACGCCGTTACGGGGGGCTTTTCGCCAAGGCCTCAGCGACGTCCTAAAGGATGAATTGGCGTCTAAGGAGAAACCATCTTCCCTGGACGAGCGAATTAATTTAGCCGGAGAACTGGACACGCGCCTTTGTGAACGCCGCCGTGAAAAAGCTAGCGGCGCTCGTTCTCCATTGCCCAGCTCACCTCGCTCTCCCCCCTCCGGGCGCGCTGTCCGCACCGTCTGCGCCGAGCACAGCCTCTCTGAACCAATGGAGCTCGACCGCTCTCACCTCGTCACAGACTCCAGACGGGGGCATGCCTGTATTGCGGTCAACTTGGCCACTCCCTCGCTGCATGTCCGATTCGCCAAAATGTTCCGGCTTGACAGTAATGCTGGGGGCATGTTCGAGCCCAAATGATGCTCCCAGCTCCGGTCCAAACATGCAATTCAGTGCCACGCTGTGTTATAACGGCCAATCGCTCCCGCTGTCCGCGCCGGTCGATTCAGGCGCAGACGAAAATCTCATCGATGCTGGGGTAGTGTCTCACTTCCGTATTGCTACTGACATTTTGTCAATTCCCCGCGACGCTCACGGTCTAAACGGGAGGCTTCTCTCGCGAATAACTCGTCACACCAGACCCCTCCGCCTGCTGCTCTCAGGGAATCATAGCGAGGTTATCCGCTTCCACGTCACTAATTCCCCCCATAATCCCATTGTTCTCGGCATGCCATGGCTAAAGCTGCACAACCCTGTAATAAACTGGCCAACAGGCTTGGTCGTGAGCTGGAGCGTTCACTACCACGCCTCTTGTCTACAGTCAGCTCGGCCGCCACTGGAGGCCGCTGGTTCTCACGTTCCCAACGAACCCATTGACCTTTCTGCTATCCCTCCAATTTATCATGATTTAGAGGCTGTTTTTAGTAAACAGCATGCTTTCTCCTTGCCACCCCATCGCCTGTACGACTGTGCTATTGACCTGCTCCCCGCTAGTCGCCTGTTCAATCTCTCACGCTCGGAGAGGGAGTCCATGGAGAAATACGTCCATGAGTCCCTGGCCTCAGGCATTATTACCCCCTCCTCCTCTCGGCGCAGGTTTCTTTTTCGTTTCCAAAAAAGATGGCTCCCTTCGCCCCTGTATTGACTACCGGGGTCTCAACAACATCACGGTCAAGAACAAGTACCCCCTGCCATTAATTGACTCTGCTTTTGAGCCCCTGCAAGGTGCCACCATTTTCCTCCGTCCGCTGCCTGTCCCTGGCCGGCCCTGGTCACATGTCGCCCTGGACTTCGTCACCGGTCTGCCCCCCTCGCACGGTAACACTGTCATTCTCACCATTGTTGAACGATTTTCGAAGGCCGTGCACTTTGTTGCTCTCCCCAAACTTCCCTCCGCTTCAGAGACCGCGGACCTGATGGTGCTCCACGTCTTCCGCCTCCACGGGATCCCGGTGGACATCGTCTCCGACAGAGGCCCTCAAGTCATCTCCCAGGTCTGGAAAGCCTTCTGCCGGGCTCTGGGGGCCACGGTCAGCCTCTCCTCCGCGGATACCACCCGCAGACCAACGGCCAGTCGGAGCGGGCTAACCAAGACCTGGGGTCCGCCCTCCGCTGCGTCACGACCCGGGACCCCTCTGGCTAGAGCGCCTTCCTGCCATGGATCGAGTACGCCCACAACTCTTTGTCCTCCGCTGCCACAGGTCAGTCCCCCTTCGAATCCTCTCTGGGCTACCAGCCCCCACTGTTCCCTGCACAGGAGGAGGAGATCTCTGTTCCCTCGGTGCAGGAGCACCTTCACCGCTGCAGTAGAATATGGGAGGACACCAGGGCCGTGCTGCTCCGCTCCACTGACCAAAATCGCCGCTTCGCCGACCGCCACCGGACCCCGGCCGCCGACTATCAACCAGGTCAGATGGTTTGGCTCTCATCTCAGGAGGCGCCCGTAGAGGTGGGGGTCATAATCACGGCGAGAGCCTTCTTCACCCCTCCTCCTCCTTCCTCACCATCACGGCAGAAGCTTCCCTCACCCCTCATCCTCTCACACCCTTATATGGGCAGCATCCGTTCTCCGGATTCCCACGCTGCCAGTACATCAATCAACACGGCTGTGACGGATTCCCTCATCAGCGGGAGGATACTTCAGCCCGCAGATCCTGTCCTACCCTCGTCGGAGTGTTAAACTAGCTTCCTAGGTACGACGACGAACCCTAGCCTTGCAACCCTGTCCTTGTTGTTATACCTTGTCCTAACCCTTGTTCTCTATATGCCCAGGACCTCCGCTCCTGCTCTCGCCTATTACACCTTCACGTACCTATTGCCCCGTGCTGCACAAGGAGTGCACCTGCTCTCATCTACGGCACACTCCTGTACCTGTTGCCCCGTGCTACACAAGGAGTGCACCTGCTCTCACCTACTGTACATTCCCGTGTCTGTTGCCCCGTGCTGCACAAGGAGTGCTCCTGCTCTTGCCGACTACCCATTCTTGTACCTGTCGCACATTTCTGTATTCACTGTAACCTGTCTACTTGGGGAATAACATTAAACCACCCTAAAACGCTCCATTCTCTCTCCTCCTGTGTTCTGCTATTGGGCTCCGCCAAACACCATCCTAACAATTTGAGGCCTCAAAATATTTTGTGGCCTCAAAATAGTATTTTGTTCCCTCATGATTTGAACAAACCTTCACTCACTGGAAATGTCTTTTTCCCATAGATGGATATGCGAAAATGTGAGTCTCTCTCTCCCTCTCTATCTCTCTCTCTCCCTCTCTTTCTCTCCCTCTCTCGAACGCAGTGAGCGCTCCGTAATATGATCATGATCATTATGATCGACTGGAATAATAAAAAAAAAAATTAAATAGGTTTACTACTTACATACTGTAGTTGTCTCCTTAATACTGTAGTTGTTCATTAATGTTTGTCATAAGTGAATTGTATAGGAACAACTCACCAAAATTTACTATTGCACAACTGATTTGACAAAAAAAATCCTCCATCCTGTGCTATATAAATAAATCTGATTGATTGATCAAGGGGCACATGGGCAAGTGCTTGGGCACCCAAAGCCCCCCCCCCCCCCCCTCTGCACGTGCCTGGTCAAATGTATTACTGGTGATCAGTGATGCCACAGATTACTTGTAAAAGTAATCTGATTACTGATTACTGATTACTCCTTTAAAAAGTAATCTAAGTTACTTTACTGATTACTTGATTATCAGAGTAACTTAGTTACTTTGAAAGTAACTAGGTTACGAAGTCGTCGTCGTTCCCCCAACAGTTTTTTTTAAACGCTTTATTGAAAGTGCATAAATTGTTTTTAACTTGTTTCTCTGCACATAACGTAAATTGTTAAACTAGTGCTTCAGCTTCTGTACCATCAAGTATGGTAAAGCAACAGTCTATGATGCTCACAGCATTAGAGCAGCCAGCCAGTGGTTTTACAAAACCAGTGTATCACATCTAACAAATGCAGGCTGAACTATTCAATTATATCAACTGTAACTATTAAATTGTTTTTATAAATGTCTCTCTATAAACATACAATCAGTCTTTCTTTAACATGTAAATTAACTGTAAATCTGGCAAATAAGAGCTTTTGCTCTGCCACCATCAACCCTCCTGTACCTAGTCGAAGCGTCGGCTAGTGTTGTGATTCCAGATGCTTTCAATGCAATTGGATGTGCTGTTTTTAGCGGTAGACAGTATTTTGTTTCCTCCGCCGTGAAGTAGTGACTGAGGCTACGTTTAGACGAGCGTTTTGGGGTGGAATTCTGAACAGAAACCGCAAAAGTCATCTTGCGGTTTCACTTTTAATTTTGCCAAGCGTTTTGGGGTGGAATTCTCCGACGACGGAGCCCTGCTGTCACACGATTGGCGCATATGTTACATGACGTGCTGTGAAGACCCGCCCTACTCTGCCTCTGATTCGCAGACTGTGTATGGGGAATGTGATTGAACCAATTAAAGCAGAGTCACTCACAGACAGAGGGACCAGTCACGCCGCGGGACACATTCTTGTATTTAACCCTTTCACTGCCACACCACGTCACTCCCAAATAAGAAAAACAGCTCAAAATGTATTTTTGACTGTCGAAAACGAAATAAAATACTGCATTCCGCCTGCATTATGAATTTATGATGAGATAGTAACGAAATAGTAATGCACAGCCACTTGGACAAGTAACTGCAATCAGATTACTGGCTTTTAAAGATTAACGCGTTAGATTACTATTTTCGGGGAAAAGTAATCAGATTACAATAACGCGTTACTTAGTAACGCGTTACTGGCATCACTGCTGGTGATATGATATACTCACCACTGCAGCCTGTATGATAAAGTGGGTTGGTCTTCTTAATAGGCAAAATAAACATTTGTATCTGTTTATCTTTAACCCTTTCACTGCCACACGACAGCCGGTTAACCCTTTCACTGTGACAATACAGAAGGTTAGCCCTTTACTATCACACAACCGACGGCGAATCCGCGGAGCTAATGATGCTAATGATGGAGCATCGCCGTCGGTTGTGTGATAGTAAAGGGCTAACCTTCTGTCGTGCGGCAGTGAAAGGGTTAACCGGCTGTTGTGTTCAGTGAAAGGGTTAAGGCCACAGCCAGGAAGTGACCACCTTATATCATGTTGTTAGATTGGAACTATGGACTCTATCTGACCTGCTCAAGACTGGCTTTTGTTTCAATGCTCCAGCTTCATGCACTGATCTTCAACTCTTGCTAAAGATCAATACAAACATCATTCTCCCACAAGTCACTCCAATTGTGATTGTTTGTTTTATATTTACCATTTGTATATGCCTGTAGATTTCTCGCCATCGTTGTAAATGAGAGCTTGCTTTCACTGATCTCACTGATTAAATAAAGATAAAAATTATTTGAGATGGGGGGGGGGGGGGGGGGGGGGGGGGGGGGGGGATTCTATCCCAGACTCAGGCATTACACATGGCATCCCTGTGTGGTATATGCATGTGTGTGTGTGTATATGTGTGTGCGTGAGTTTGTGTGTGTGCGTGTGTGTGTGTGTGTGTGTGTGTGTGTGTGTGTGTATAAGTGTGTGTATATGTATAGAAAGATAGGAGGGTGTATGACGGGGGGAGACTATGTATATGCCTTCAGGGGAAAGTCAGATGCATAAGGAGAGAGAGAGAGATAGAAAAGAGAGATAGAACATGAGAAAAGGACATATATTCTGACAGAGAGGGAGAGATTGTGGCTGAAATCGACTCAAATTGCCTCTTTGGTATTGCAGGGAGGCATACCCTTTTTATGAACAGTTCAAAGTCATTTATATCCCCCTCCATCAACCCCCCCCCCCGCCATTTCCCCTACCATCATTATGTAGTCATATATATACACTGATACGGTGTGATCCGTATATTCCTGGAGATATGAGAGTCGAGGTGTATTACAGCCTAAGCGTTGCACAAGCGGGAAGCTGTGGCTCCAGGTGGAACTGAGCTCGACAGAAAGATATCAGCTTGTCCTCCGCACGCACCGACACACCTCAGGGCGAGAGAGAGAGAGAGAGGAGAGAGGGGGGGGGGGGGGGGGTGGAGAGAGAGCGAGAGAGAGAGAGGGGGGGGGGGGGATAGGTGGGGGAGGGAGAGAGAGAGAGATAGAGAGAAAAAAATAGGGAATGAAAGAGACAGGTAGAGATATGAGAGCAAGGGTGGTACGGAGGGAGAGGGAGAACGGAGGATGTCTTGGTCCATTTCCTGTGAGGAGGCCAGAGGCTTCTCCTCTCCATTCCTCCCTCCATTCCTCCCTCTGCTACCCACCTTCTCCGAGCCCATCTAAAAATGACAAAAACACACACACACACACACAGTTTTATTGAAGTGCACATTAAACCTCTGGCTGCTTACTGTAAAACAAATAAAAGAAAGTGAGGAAGAAAGACAAAAAAAAACGCACACGGCCCCTGGCAGCGATGGAGTCCAGCAGTGACGCGTGTTCTCCATTCAGCGCGCCCTCAACAAGTGACTGTTTGAGAGAATAATTACATCTCGCTTTATGCATTGTCAGTGAATTACCTGCTTGAGTGCTTGCGCACAATGGCACCCGAAGCTCTTAGATAAAAAGGTGGGGGTGGGAACGAGGCTCAGACGATGGTGAGTGGGGTGTGTGTGTGTGTGTGTGTGTGTGTGTGTGTGTGTGTGTGTGTGTCTGTCTGTGTGGCTGTGTGGCTGTGTGCGTGTGTGTGTGTGTTTTGAAGGGTTGGGGGGTTTTGTCCAGACAAGAGAGGCAGAGAAGATTGTAACAGTAAATATTTAATGCTGGCCATGCAGGACACTTGCCCTACGTTAGACCTCCAGCAGAAATGAACACCTGACAGTCATGACTCAGCACCTGGGCGACCGACCGCCGGGCATTAGGAGAGGGAGGTCTGGGAGAGAGAGAGAGAGAGAGAGTTTATGCTGCCTGCCATAAACTGAGCGACAGTGAGTGACAGTCACCTGACACATGTTTATGCTGTAATATTTGATTGTAATTTTATGTTTTGATGATATTTTATGATGATATTTTTTATGTACTTTGACATTGATATCTGTTTTCTAATTCATGTTTATGTTAATATGTAGAGAGAGAGAGAGAGAGAGAGAGAGAGAGAGAGAGAGAGAGAGAGAGAGAGAGAGAGAGGAGAGAGAGAGAGAGAGAGAGAGAGAGAGAGAGAGAGAGAGAGAGAGAGAGAGAGAGAGAGTAGTGGGAAGTGAGCCTGCAATACTGGTGTATCTGTTCTCTGAGTCTCTCCCTCTCTCTCTGTTTGTATGTTTATGTGTTTAACTATGTGTTTGTAAAATAGACAGCAAAGGTCAAAATATGTGCACGTGTGTGTGAGAACATGATGTCATCATCAGCTGCAGTGGACAGCCAAGAGGTGTGTGTGTGTGTGTGCGCGTGTGTGTGTCAAGCAGAAGCCAAGAGAGAGATTGAAAGAGTGTGAGTGTGCACACACGCACAGACACACACACACACACACATGCATACACACACACATGCACACACACACACAGTGATGCCAGTAACTAGTTACTAAGTAATCTAATCTGATTACTTTTTCAGTAAATAGTAATCTAATTTACTTACTTTTTACAAGCCAGTAATCTGATTACAGTTACTTTTCCAAGTGGCTGTGCGTTACTATTTAGTTACTATCTCATAATGCTGATGATAAGAGAGCCAGGGGTACAGTCAGCTAGACCGGAGATGGGACGTGCACTCACGCACGCACGCACACAGCCACACACACATGTTTACGTTTTATAGCTGATTTTAGAATGGCTTCAGCATGAAGTTAAATCAACTATCCAGTTCCTTTTATAGTGTAATTTAGCTACTTGAGAGAGAGTGAGAGAGAGTGAGAGAGTGAGAGTGAGAGAGAGAGATTCATGTTACGTGCGACTTGCGGAGTATGCACTGAGTCCGTTGTCTCAGAATGGATTTGGTAGAGAGAGAGAAAGAAAACTGTTGTCATTCTTATGTTG